>NC_056744.1:572891052-573018552 GCF_019279795.1 Protopterus annectens | reverse complement strand
CAACCCCCCCCCCTGTACTCCCTTCTTAAATGTGGTACCAGAAAATCACTACTCTCACACAACCCAAGCTACCCTTGCCCAACATAGTGCCTTACTCTTCTACTCTACCACATCTGTGTAGATGAAGTACAGTACCAAACCACGTAAGAAACATCCAATATACACGAAAGGCTGCTGTAACAGGAACAAGACACGTTGGCAATTCTTAGGATCAAACAAAATAGTTTATTGGAAGTAAAAAATGAGCGCTTTCGCGTGGTCCATCCACGCTTCATCAGATAAATCACTTAAACCTGTTCAGAAATTATATACAACCGCTCAAGGCGGGAAAGTCTGCTCATTAATCAATTAGCATTTAAACTATGCTGAAAACATTAAAAACATTTAACCATTTGAATGCATTTATAAACTCAGATCTTGAGCTACTATATACTTTTATATTTTCAAAGAACATCTACACGTGTTCTTATGTAAATATCTGTGGTATTATTGTGACCAATGGATGAAATGAAAATATATACATAGATTAAAACATTAATAACACTTAATTGAAATTCAAGCTCACTAGTAAAAAATTTTGTAAATTTATATAAATCAAAATTTAACAAGTGGTGAATGAAATCCATCACTAATGTATACAGATAAATAGTATTAGCCAGTCTTGATCATATTTGAATAAAAATCACTGTGTGAGTTATAGAACTTGCCCATGATTATTGAGCATGATGTTATAAATATATACATAACTTAGTGAAATACATCAATAAATGTCATATAAATTTCATATAAATTCAAATGACATTATGTGACTGCTCTTTAACTCAATCATTCTGAATACATAGTATACATTAAATTCATCCTTAAGCCAAGTATACTCTACCACATCTCTCACTCACTAGCCGGCGATATCCACCTCAACCCCAGACCCATCTCTATCGTCAATCTCACCAAAACCTCCACTCAACCCACAAACTCAAAGTCCATTCACCTTACAACACTGAATGCACAAAGCCAAAAAACAAAATCCCTAACCTCCATGCCTGGCTCTCTCCCATAATCACCCCGGCATTACCGCTGTTTCTGAAACCTGGGTGAAAACCTATATAAAAGATAGCAAATCCTACCACCAGGTTTACAAATCATTTGCAATGACAGAGCCCACAAAAAAGGAGGTAGAGTAGCAGTAATCTACCCCACCTCCCATACCATAACTCCCTACTCCAATAAAATACCAACTTTTGCCAAATCAGAAATTATAATAGGTTTAGTAAAAATAAACCACCACAAGTCCATATGTATCGTTGTCCTCTATATTCCTCCTGGCGATAATATCAAAACTCTTGAAAACACCCTGCCCTGGTTCTCCTCCAATATAAAAAAATGAAACCTATATACTCGGTGATACTAACATCAGCTGGAATACTATTAACTCTGAAGCCCTGTCCCACACAATCAACCTGTACAACTTCTCCCAAGTAATACAATCTTCAATCAGACCAAATAAAGATGGTACCTTTGGTACCATCATTGACTGGATCCTAACAACTCACCCAAACCTTATCACCAAAGCCGGAACATTACCTGATCCTCTCAGCAATCATCTACCAGCCTTTGCTGACCATCTCCCATCTCCACTGCATAAACAACACCACTACATCCAAACCTGCAACCTCTCATCTTTCAACCCTCTAACTTTCTCCAAATGCTTAAAGCATACTGACTGGTCCCCTCTAAAACCCTTCCTCTAGATGATGCTGTTTCCTACTTTAACCACTCATTCCTAATCCTTCTCAATCAGCAAGACCACCCCGAACCAAACGCATCAAAACCAATCCCTGCTTATGGTTATCAAAAGATACTAAACTAGCCATGCAACATAGGGACAAAAAATGGAAACAATATCAAAAACATAAAAACCCTAACACCCTCCTAGAGTATAAGCAACTACGAAACTCCACAAAAAAACTAATAATTAAAGACCACAAAGCCCACTATTCCAAACTCCAGTCCTTGTACTCAACAAATCCCAAACATTTCTGGGACTCCATCTCATCCATGCTGCATTCTGGCAACAAAGAAAACCCCTGCCCAGACCCCAACCTCTCCAACCTTGAAACAGCCAGCCAGTTCAACTCATTCTTCATAGATTGCATAGCTAAACTATCAGCCTCCTTCCTACCCCCTCCTCCACCACCACCCTCTTCTGCCCCAACCACCACCTCAATCATCAACCTTCCACCACATCCTTCTGCCTCAAGCCCATCCCCACAAGCACTATAAAAAGACTTCTCTTCAAACTCAAACCCTGTCTCAATGCACCCGACAACCTTCCACCCACCTTCCTCAAACAATCTACAGACAGCATTGCCTATCCCATTTCTATACTTATAAATAGATCCATACAAGAATCACATGTCACTTCTATCTGGCACCATGCTTACATCATCCTCCTTTACAAAGGAGGCAAAAATACAGATACCATCAGCTTCAGGCCTATTGCAATCCTTTCCCCTCTTTCTAAAATACTAGACAGAACAATACAAGCACAACTTATGGCACACCTAACACTAAACAATCTTCTCTCCCCTACCCAACACGGCTTCCGCCCTGGCCACAGCACCATGACTGCCCTTCTTTCCTTTCTTGAAACCATAAACTTCAAACGCGACTCAGACAAGTTCATATCCACACTATTCCTAGATCTGTCAAAGGCCTTTGACACCATCTCACACACCCCACTTATATCCCAACTCTCCACCCCACACCTCTCTCCCACCACCATCGCCTGGTTTTCCAGCTACTTGTCCAACCACCAACAAGCTCTCCAATGGAAAACTTCAACCTCCCCCTTCCTTCCCACACCCACAGGTGTCCCACAAGGTTCTCTTCTTGGCCCTCTTCAACCTATTCATTAACAACTTTCACTAATCCATCCCAGTCTCATCTATCATCCAATATGCAGATGATTCAAAAATCATCTGCTCAGCCTTCTCCCCTTCTGAGCTCCTAAAAAAACCCAACTAGCCTTCTCCAAAACAGAAACCTGGATGCAGTCTAACCATCTGGCACTAAATGCAAATAAAACCAAACTAATGTTTTTTCCCCTACCAAAAACTCCACTGACAAATCCACATTCACCATACAGAGTCAAAATAACACCCTTCTTGAAATTGTTCCCAACACCAAGCTTCTTGGCATCATTACTGATGAAGAACTAAAATTTGACACCCATATCCACTCCACAATCAAGAAAATCCCCCAAAAGTTAGGTCTCCTCTACAGGCACAACCACTTCCTAAGCCCCTCTATCCATCAAACTCTTGCATCCACCTTCTCCTCCCTTATGTATGGTGCCCCTCTTTTCACCAATCTCCATCTTGGCCTTTGGTCCAAACTTGAATCCTGCTACCACAAGATCTCCAAATTTGCAACCAATTCAAAAAAACTCATCCCACCACTGCCACTTCCTCCTCACCATCAACTGGCTTGAACTACCCAACTACCTCAGTTAACTACAACTCACCACTGCCCACAAGCTCATCTTTAAACCTGCCAACTGCCCAGCTCTTCTTACTTCCTTAAAACCTTACATTCCCAACAGCTCACTCGGATCCAAAAAACAAAATCTCCTTCAGGTCCACAAACCTGCATGACCTCCTGGCCATCTACTGATGTCCCACTCCTTAGCTAATCAGTGGAACTCTCTCCCCACACACCTATGCAACCTACCTAACCATACAAATTTCAAATCTCAGCTACTCTCTCATCTTTCTTCCAAATGGGAATGCCCTTGTCACACTCCAACTTAAATCCCCCCGCCCCATTCCACCGTGCACTGACTCATCCAACTACCTCTACCATTACTTCATCCCACACAAAACAATCCCTCCCCTACTAAAAACTAATTTTCACTCTAATTTCTGTTGTACTATACTCTCCAATCTCAAATATACTATTACCCTCTCCATGCATAATATTTTCCTAACCTACTAATGGCTAGTAGCTATATATTTTGAAATGTTAAACCTACAATTAAGTTTATAACAAAAATATTCACTTTATGTACATGTTGACATTTCTGTATTGAATTGTGTCTTTTCATTTTTGCAACACTGTGACAAGCCAACTGCAAATATTATGGAGCTTATCTGTAAATGCTTAATTATCTGTGTGAAATGTAACTTGCAATTATTGTGGAGCTTTTCTCCCCAGGCCTCCACTGAAAATGGGCTCTTCTTGGCCCACTGGACTTTCCCGGTCAGCAAACATAAATAAATAAATACATATTAAAATAACCAACCCAACACAATGGATTGATGATAAGAAGATAGGATTCTACTTATGAAATAAACTGCCATGCACTCTTTCTCTAATCACAGCACAAATATTAATAACCCTAACATGAATCTCTTCCAAGGACATCTCAAAAACCAACACTCTACACAATGTGATAGCAAAGTAAACAAAATGCTAATGTTCCTACTTCCAGCGATCACCCTTACAGCCCCTGAATATGCAGCAACACATGACAATCATTTCATTGTTCCACCAAGTACAGAACATAAGGCTATCTGACACAAAAACAAACCTTGCATCTTTAGGGCAGACATCATAAGGGGTCAAAAATAATGTTTTACCTTTCTTATTCAAACTACTGATGTTATGAAACAAACTCTTAAGACCCCCCCCCCCCCATAAGTGGGCGGAAAACAATACTCAAGCCGCTGAATCACTTACAAATGCCTTCTACCAGCACCTGCAGGACTGCATGGATAAGGCAATCCCAAGCAAAACAAAGACTCTTTGTACCAAAGGCAAGCGTCCAGTCTGGTGGACCCCAGCCATAAACAAACTCTACAACAAAAGGAGGAAGCTACTACAAGATAGAGCAAAATCCTTAAAAGGTAAGACACCCTTGATCACTATAAGTAAAAAACTAAGAGCTCTCATAAAATCATCCAAAGCAAATTTCGAGAGAAAAATAGCTAAAGACTCAAAAGACAATCATAAGGCCTTCTTTAGCTATGTTAGAAACCTAGGAGGAAACTCCCAGATATGCTCAGAACTGGTTCAAAATGATGTGAAGATTACTGATCCTACAGACATTGCCAACATACTGGCTGACAGGTTCAGTGCAAACTTCTCCCCCCCCAGAGATATCTATACCAAACGAGTGCAGCCCCCCAAACATCTCCAGCGCCCAAGTGAGAACTGCTCTCTCCAAAGCAAAAAACACAGCATCCATGGGACCTGATGGTGTCCCCGGCTGTGTGCTCCACGAACTCAATGAGGAATTAAACCCACAGCTAGGACAACTGTTTAATCAAAGTCTTACCTCTGGATACGCACTCCAGGAGTGGCGCACTGCAACTGTGGTCCCACTTCACAAAGGCGGTGCCACCACAGACCCTGGAAATTACCGGCCCATTAGCTTGACAAGCCTTATCTGCAAAGCCATGGAGAGGATCATAATGGACCTCATAAATAAAGACATAGGGAATTTGCAGACTTTGGATCCAACCCAGTTTGGCTTTGTCAAAGGCAGATCATGCCTTTTAAACTTGGTTGACTTTTTGAAACAGTCACCAAAGCCATTGATGAGGGAAAGGCAGTCCATACAGCCTACCTCGATCTGGCTAAGGCCTTCGATACAATACCCCACTCGGGTATCATTGAAAAACTCATCAGCTTAAATGTTAACCCATACATCACAAGATGGGTTGCAAACTGGCTGAGTGACAGAACCCACAGGGTCAGAGTTGCGGCGCCATGTCAGACTCAAAGCCTGTCACAAGTGGTGTCCCACAGGGCTCAGTCCTGGGCCCACTCTTGTTTGGCATCTACTTTTCTGAAGTACAAGCAAACACAGGAGGGTTATGGCTGACAAAGTTTGCAGATGACTGCAAACTGGGCCATAGTAGAAAACACATCTGACACAGATATCCTTCAGAAGGGTCTCACAGAAACGGATAACTGGTGCCAGAGCCACGGCCTAAAGTTAAATGCCAAAAATGCATAGTCATACCCTTTGGGAAAAACAAGGTTACCCCTAGCTACCAAATAGGTGGCAATCCACTGAGCACAGAAGAAGTTATCAGGGACCTGGGGACCCAGGTTGATAGTAGTCTGTCATTCGACACCCATGTAGCTAAAGTAGTTAGGAAGACCTTCTACATTGCCCACCTTATCATGAAGGGATTCTCATCTAGATCAAGGGAGGTCATAGTCTCCCTTTACTCATCACTCATCAGACCAATGATTAAGTACAATGCCCCATTCGGAATGTATCTGACCCGACACTTGCAGCAGCTGGAGAGGCCACAAAGTTCCTCACCAAAAGGATAAAGGGTCTCAAAAATCTGTCCTATGCTGCCCGACTGAAAGAACTCCAGCTCTATTCAGTCGCTTACCGCTTGCTCAGAGGTGACCTTTGCCTAACATACAAGGCCATGTCAAACCCAGATTTGATGAATATGCTTCGCCTCAAAAAATCTAGATCCATCAGAGCCACAAGGGCGGGAGACTTAAACCTCGACACGGCTATTAATAGGACGTGCTGGAGGGATAGATTCATCACCCAAAGACTCCCTATGCTGTGGAACAAAATCCCGGTACATGTGAGGCAGAGCACCTCGCTGGCCTTGTTCAAGAGAAATCTTGACCAATGGATGGGAGATCGCAGATATACCCCAGGGATTACCTCAGTGTCACTGCTCGACAGAGGCACAGCAAAATAATGGGTATAGTTCCCCATACTAAAGGGGTGGCGTAAGCCACAAAACGATGGGCTAGGCTTGTAAATGCCCTCGGGCAGATAGCCTAGTATGAACCTAAGAACCTATAATTCCCTTTTTCATTTTCATAAAATATTTACTACTTCACAAATGTTTCCTACATCTCCACTACGCATCATTTTTTCAAATCCTATTAAGATGTTCAGACTTGCAACGGGTAAAAAAGGATCACATTTCAGAAGAAAGAGAGTGAAAATCGCTTTTTTCTTTACACTTGCTTTTTTGCAGGGTGGAAACAACTCAGCACCCCCACACTCTCAAACTTTACATCAACTCTGAGATTACCATACCACAGAGAAACAGGAATAATGCAAGAAATGGCAATCTCAAACTTAGCAAACAAGTCCAAAATTTCAGTCATTTAATCTCCACATTACAGGACTCAGCACTGAGAGCCTCAGCAATTCAAATGGTCACCCTTATTTTTCTTTCTTTCTTTACTATATTATCATACATACAACTTCATTTGAAATCTGCTTTACATTACTCTTTCGCCTATTACAACATGATCCAAAACACATAACCCCAGTCTGCCAAGAGACATATGTTTATGCTGCTGCTAAACCACTAAGGTACCTTTTCCTATTACCTACTAAATCACTATATCATATCCCCATACTAATGCTTCTTATCTTCCCTCACATCTCTCTCCAACTCCTAACACATGATCTTCAACTCCTAACACTTGATCCTTTTTTTACAAACTCATACTCCATAAAACATGCAAAAAAAGTTTCAAATACTTTACTGACTTCTGTTTTAAATTATCCCTGACATTCAACTTTTCATATACAGTACATATATCCATGTTACATTAAATATCTCAACTGGCATCCTTACACTATGTAGTCCTAACCTAGCTTTTTATTTTCTATACACTCCAACATGTGCATTTTTTCTCACTATGCCATATACTGCTTTAGCTTTTTTAATTTATATCTTCCAACCTCACATTCCCATGTATTAAAATGATTTATTTGTGCACTACTTCTACTTTCTTGCACACATATTACTTAAGTTCCTTCATATAATTTTTCTTATATTCTGGCCTCCCAATATCATCCCATCATACTTGGATATATAACTAAGTGACTCAGTATTTATCATCCCCAAACCATCCTGACTCACATAACACTACAGATTTATATTAAAAGAACAATGTTTTCTACTCAGTCTTAACTCTTATTTTTTAGGAATCTAAGATACTGATGCTACAATGGCAACAGAAATATTTGAACATAATACCCATTTTTTTCTTGATTATCATCCATTTCTTTCATTTCTCTATCTACTCATCTATTTTACTTATCACTCATTGTCCCTTTCCTGGCATCTCTTTATAAACACATTTAAGTTGTATGGACTAAATTCCCATTCCTTAAATTCTCACCGAATACTATTTCGTTCATCTAAAATATCTAATTTTTAACACTATTCGCCATTGCTTTCATTTCTTTAAGCTCTTTCATCACTCCTTCAGCTACTCAAACTGATTCTTCATCTAGCACACATATTGAACATTGTCTCTAAATGTCGCTATCTTTTCTTTTCTGCCCTTACACTTAAATCCTCATATAAGCATCTCTTCTTTATAATAACAAGTTAAAGTAAGACACACAATGCAGTAGACTTACAGGATGGCCTTGTAATAATATAACTTTCCTTTAAAAATACACTGGTACTTGTCCATTCACTGACACTCTCACTTCTGCATTACAATACAAAATAATCAACTTTTCTCCTCAGTTTTTCACTAAGACTCGTTAATAGCCTTATATCCATTTTACCAAACGCTTTTTGTTGCTCCAATCCTATAACACACTATTTACTTCTCTTCCCAACATGAATATATCACATATCTACATCTCAACCATATCTTTCTCATAGCGGCATCCATCTGAAATTTCTGTATTATTTCTTTTTAACCTTTCCAAATCAAGATTAACAAATCATATAATCTACTTACATTATATTAAATGACCATCACATTCATAACTTTTTGAAACCCAGTTTTTTTTATATATTATTTAAAGACTCCATATGTTCTCCATACCTCTTGAAATACTTTCACTAATATCACTTATGTCTTTGCTTATTATTTTGTATGCCTTATTTGGTACACCATACATTCTAATTCCCCATCCTTGAGTTCACTTACAGTTTTTATATTACATTTTTAGACAATTCACAAACTACATAAGCTTTTCTTTCTAAAGTAATATCTTCATCAAACTACTCAGTTAAACAATTAGCCACCTCTAAATGCACCACATACCTACTGGGAACTCACTATCTATCCCTGATTATTTTCTGATTTGTTTAAGGTACGCATGGAACAAATCCATGTAGTTTCAAAATTATTTCTCTGATCACAAAGTTTTCATCTAAATCATATGTCAGTAACTATTTATTTAAATTCTTCCACATTTTTACACGATTACTGCAAAATATTCTTATCTTTCTGGAAAACACTTCCTGTTTAGAAGTGGGCTCACATAATTTAAGAATTACATATAACTATATAAATCCATACTAGATTCCTTTTTTTCCTTGCCATTCTTCTATCTCCACTCAAAATCTTTATCTTATCAACAGTCCCTTCTTTCTTTATAAGGCCTACCAGCCATTTTCCCACTTTCAAATTATTATTCTAGCAATATCACTGCTACTGCTAATATGCTCTCCAATCATTACATTTCTCACATACTCCTGACTTAGCAGCACTTCCTCAGACACATATTGTGACATCAATGTCACCATATCTACTCTTGCCCGATGCCTCTTCCATGCAAGCTCAATAATAAGCCTCACTCCAGTGAAACAGCTAGGAAATTCTAAAGAGTCACTGTCAATCTTCTCTCTGTCTGCATAACTACAACCTCAAGACTTCCATGAAAACAAGCAAACATCTAGATGGACCAACTCATTTAAAAAGTGAAATAAAAGAAAAAGAAATAAGGAGACATAAGTGCATAACGAGGGTCCTGACCACAGACATAGGGAGTAGGTTAAATCATGCTTTTCAGCAAAGCAACTTTGAAACCTGCTTTGCACTGCATGCCCACCTTACAGTGTTTAAAAGAAATCTGGATGAAGGTCCGTCCAAGTTGCAACAATGTTTGAGCAGACATATTCTTGAAAAAGGCATCACAGTCTCTCTGACACAGTGGCCGAAATATGTGCAAATATTTTCATACTTATTATTTGTTAACCAGGTAGGTGGACTAGTCTGCAGATCTTTTTCAGCCATAACCCTAGACCATTACAACAATGGTAAATACAGCAAATATATGTATAAGCATTGTAGTGTAGCCAGCATGCCTTTGTGAAGTCAGAAGAAACTGGAGCATCTCGAAAAGAAAACACAGGCAAGGAGATAATATGCAAATTCCACACAAAACCAGAATTCAGGAATGACGCCTCCCACCCGAAGCTGCAAAGCAATGATCTTTCCACTATGCTGCCCACACAAGTCTTTTCCATGGTAGTCACAATGCTGGTATTGGGTATTGCAGCTTGTTAGTCATTTAGACTAGGTTTCCGTGGACATTGGTCTACCACTCTTTCTTGACATAATGCACATAAAGTTGTTCTTAATGCCTGACGGTCTTGGTCCTGCTGCTATATAGAACGGTCTTGGTCCTGCTGCTATATAGAACTAACTGGCAATCTATTTATGCATTCTGTAAATGGGTAATACTCCTAGGCATTGTCAATAGCTCAACAGGTAGCACACTCATCTTTGGTGCAGAAGGCTGTTGGTTCGTTTCCCACTCCAGGTAGTTGGACTTTTTTTTCCAATGCTGACACTGCAGTACAGCAAAAGGGAGGTGTTGCACTCCTGAATGTGCACTCCTTCAGATGAGATGTTAAGCCAAGGCCTATTTGCCTGAGTTGATGGTAACTGATCCCAGGGCACTTATCAAAAAGAGTAGGGGAAGTTCCTCGGTTCCCTGGCCAAATTTTCCCTGGTCAGTATGAATACCACATCAGGTCTCCCATGAAGACAGGACACTGGCCTTGTGGAATTAGCCTGGTCAACAAAGTGTAAATAAAATAACTAAATTAGGAGTCCAACAATAGATCAAGGGATTTATACTGACAACTCCTCTTGGATGCTACAGAACCCCTGGAATTAATGATAAGTTATCAATTAGTAGTTTACTGGTTAAGAGGTTGGCAAGATTATGTTTAGACAAAGACAGTGAATCACACTGCTTAACATGCAGGGGAAGTTTATTCCAGAGATTTGGGAGGTGCTGCGTTATAAATGTGTTATGCATTGTATTTATTTATCTGCTAGTGAAGATTTAAGTCCTTGTTTCTAGTGCTGGTAGAGATACTGGAATTATAAATATATATTTATAAATCCCGTAAAAATGTCAAACATAGGTCACTATGGCGTTTGACTATCCAGCATCCATGAAGCAACTTCATCTGCATTCACCTTCTAGGCAATATCTTAAATTTTTCTTGAATTTTATCATGATACTGATGTGCCTAATCCTTTCAGGAATGCTTCAACAAGCAGGTGCTTCCTTTGGGAAGATGTCTTCAGTAGTAACCAGTTTGTATGGGGATCTCCCTACAGCTTCAGGTCCTCTAACAGAACATTCTGGTTCCCTTTCAAATAATCTACATATAATTTGGGAGAATAGTTGTTATGTAATTTGTAGATAAAGATATTTAAGTGTAATATGACTCTAGTTGACACTGGTAATGAATGAAATTTGGAGTGTGATGCAGTTGTACTTCCTACTGTTGGATAGATACATCTGTGAATTTGTTTACTACAGACTGGAGTAGAGCAGAGTTTTGGGGAGAGAATACAGGAGATTATGGGCAGTACATAGTCTAACCTTGGCAGCAATATGCTGACTGCTTCAGCTCCTTTGGCTTCTAATGCCAGTAGGCTGGATATTTTATATAGAAACCTTCAGCTGAATTAGTACCTTGTTGACTAATATTCTTGAATTAGGACAGAATGAACTATTTGGGTTAAGTGTGATGACACTAACAGGGACCAAATAGTATTATATTATTTTTTTTGTATTAACTGTAAGTTTATTCATTGTAAGCTGATTCCATACCACCTCGAAGTTCCCCTGGAGTGCCCTTGGAGAAGGACTGTACATTTTTGTCATATTTTTTAAACAATGATGACATCTGCATAAAGAAGACACTCCACGTTAGGGAGATCACTGATAAAAAAATGAGAATAAGAGTGGATCTAACAGACTGCCCTGAAGGACTCCAATGGAAACAGAACTTATTAGTGTTTGGGTACTGTGACTCATTACTTAAAATGTTTTATCTGACAGATAGTTTTTAAATCCCAGACTTACTTTGTCAGAGAAACCAGAGGAGGACAGTTTTTCTAGTAGTCTGCTATGGTCCAATATCTCAAAGGGATGTACCATGCCTAGAAAAATGGCACTAACAAGCAGTCCACTATCCATATTACTGCAAATGTGGCTGGCACGTGAATATATTGCTGTACGCATACTGCAGTTTGAGATGAAAACATTTTGCCTGCCTTTTAAGATGTCACATTTGAGAATACAACCTAGAATTTGATCATAAATTATTCCTTCCAGAAATTTAGCTAGCTGACAAAGGTTTGCAACAGGTTGAAAGTCAACTGCAATGGAAAGGGAGAGAAGCTTTAGGTAGTGGAATAATCAGTACAATGCTTAATTTGTGTAGGACCTGAGACTGTTAAGTGCAAGGTTGCAAATATAAGCAAGTGGCATACTAAGAAAATAATCACCAAGTTTTAGGAATTTGTGGGGGACTGTATGAAAATCAAGCTTACTAGTGCAGTCAAATTTATTTAAAATATGTTATTTGCATGACAATAACTGTTTATTTATGTTAATTTTAATTTATTTATTTTTTAAGTGGAATGATAGGTACTACAAGTACTTATGCAAAGGAGTGGAAAAAATCATAATCCATGTGCTACTGGACAGGGATGTTTGACAATGGATAGTGAATCAACATTATCTTTAATGCTGTTTATTATGTTTAAGTGAAGTACAGCAGATGCTTCCTGCTCTGGAAATAACTTGGTGGCTATGCTTCTCACTATTTGCCAGAATTGTTTGGGTTAACAAAGGTGCATTCCTACATATTCCTAATACAGTTTGCATTGAAGATATTAGTTTTAATTTCTTGCATCTTCTCTGGAATTTTACACATTTATTATCATTGGTAGGGTTGGTAGGGGTTACCTTTTAGTCTTTCCTTGTGCTGTCTCTAGTTTTAATATGTTTTGGCAAGCTAACGGTAAGCCATGTTGTGACCTTACCCTGAAGACTGATCTTTTTGAGTGGAAAACATATAACCTTACTAGCTGGAAAAAAGATTAAAAAAGGTGGATAACCCATATGTGAGCTCTGCACTGCCGTAGAATGCACAACAATCTACTGTATGAACTGCGGTGTCGAAAATAATATCAAGATGAATAAAGGATATTTCTGGTGAGTAACATTTCTGGAAACAATTTCTTAACTTTGAATGACCAGCAAGTACTAGCAGGGCAATATTCATTTAGAGTGCTGCGGAGTATATGCAGTGTGTGTAGACTGTTTATTAGACTGAAAGCTAACAGACAGAAATGTCTGATGAGTGGGTTGGACGAAGGTCCTTCTGTGACTAACTGATTAAAGTAGTAAGTGGAGCCTAGAGAGGTGGATTTTCTTTTTAGCACTTCCTGCACCTCTGCACCATCCTACAGACTTTGTACTCAGTGTCCCATGTCCACTGCCATGTCTACAAGCTTCTCCTTGTGCCCCATTTGATCTGATACAACTGGGGCTGGTGGGAACCTGAAGTGTTTAGAAATCTCCATTCGGCTGGGGAGGGGACATTTTTTGACTTAATGGCTAAAACCCCTGGTACATCTCCCCCCACAATGACATATCAATGGTGGCATCCAATTGCCAGGTGTGCAATGAGAACATAAGGTGTTTCACCATGCTTCTGTGGCAGCTCAGCCGTGTCCACCATCTTTTTATTTGTTTTTAACAAGAAACATCTCCATTCAATTATCATTTATGGCATAAGCAATCATACATTTATATAAATGAAAACAAACCATATTGACATATTTTCAGATGCAAACATTATGCATCACAAATAATCTTCTATACAGCCATTGTCAATTGAACATTACATAGCTCATTCAATTCCTGCCTTCCCTTAAACCTCATTCCTTCTCCAAAATATTATTCTGTATGTATTGTTCCCACAATTCTCATTATGCCCCTTTCCCTTTTTTGGGATATGCCCCCCCCCCCAACCATGACATCTCCAGCTACAGCTGGGGCTCATCACAAAAATACCAAAGTAACCACCCATCCCTCCTCTGCCACTCCATCAGTCACCAGAGTCACTAATCAAACCCAGACTGGATGGGCCATAGCCAGGGCTGTATCCCTCTATGTCACCAGAGCTGCTAAACAGGTCAGTTTTGTGTTATCCTTGCCTATCAATGTTAAGATCATCTAGAATAATTTTGTTGTGTTTCATATATTTAAGAACGGTGTGTTTAAAGGTGACATTAAATCTATCAATAGAAGAAGGGGTTTTATATACGTAGCTCCTATAAATATTTTGGTGCAAGATCATAGGAAAATATGTAGTGATCACCAGTTAGAATTATTGTCAGAGATGGAGATGGAGATGGACATCGCAATGAGTTTTGGACTAAGGTCCACTTTTTAATTTATAAGGACAGCTACTCCTCCACCTTGCCTACTACCTGATCTATTGTCTTTGATAATGGTACATTTTATTTCTGGAAAGTGGGGAGGAATAACGACTCAATCTTGAACCATGTATTAGCAATAGTTATTGCATTAGTATGGAGGGAATTGATCTCATGTTCAAATTAGGCCCATTTGTTACTAAGGCTGTATGCTTTTAAACGGACTATTAGTAGTCCAAGGTAACAAGGTAATGATGGCTGTGGGTGCTCTTGAGCCTATGACTGGAAAAAATATTGCTGCCAAGCATTTGATGAACAGCCTGGGCACAGTAGGGAGGCCAAAGACTAAAGAAATAAACAAAGTGTAAAGAAATAAACTGAAAGTAGAAGCTTCCAACTGCAGACTCAAGGAATTTTCTGTGTGCCCTCTGAATGGGTATGTGCAGATAAGCATCCATCATGTCTAGGATGCTTAAATATATTGAAAAGAAGAGGGACTGCAGAAAAAGCAGCTTGAATTTTTTGACAGCCACAAATCTTTTATGCTTCAGAGATCAAAGATGAATCCCCACAAATTCTCCTAATTTGGGATTGAATATACCACACAACCATGAAAGCTTCCACTACAGTTCCTTGGAGAAGGACTGCATAATTTTTGTCAGATTTTGTATGGATGATGACATCTGCACACAGATGACAATTCACATTAGAGAGGTTATTGATTAAATGCGACAATAAAAGTGAGGTTATTGATTAAACGCGACAATAAAAGTGGATCTAACACAGTACCCTGAGCGACTCCAATGGATACAGAGCGTGTTTCTCTTTGGGTATTTTTGTATAATTTTGTTGTTTTATACTGTACTACTGTTCTTGCAGCACTATATCTTTTTATTCCAATCTTACCCAAAAATGACCAGATGGGTCAGGCAAAGTGACAAAAATTGTTTCCTGCCTTATTTTTTCTCATTTTCACTAAGTTCCTATGCCTTCAAAAGATAATTATCGTGTTCTACCTTCCCATGGAAGATCTTCTTTCCATTTACTTAAAATGGCAGTACTCATAAAATACTGGTTACTCTACTCTGAGGCTCCCTAGACAGATGCTTTGAAACTCTTCCAGTGCACACACTGCTTTGTTGACTACTTCATCACATTTTGGACACAATGCAATAAAGTCCCTTTTATTTTCAGCTTCACACCATTGCTTAAACTACATTTTTTTGAAACAATGGAGTTCCTCGTTACTTTATTTCTGTCACTGCTGTGTTTGTTAAAACTGCAGAATTAAAAAAACTGTGAATTTTGGAAGCATCAGCAGATTTAGGATCTCCAAGGAAATGAAGCCAGCTGTAAATGATACTACAGAGTAAAGCAACTGCGAATTCCTAAATACTTTTTGTGACTCTAGTGGGCATTTGAGAACAGATAACTACAATATTAATACCATATGGATTTTTCCTGGGGTAAAAACCTTATTTACTTATATTTATTTATTTATTGACATTTGTTGACTGGGAAAGTCCATTGGGTCAGATAACCCATTTTCAGTGGAAGCCCAGGGAGAAAAGCTCCACAAAAATAATTACAGTTTTAACAAGATAGTACAGAGGTTACATTTATTTATTTATTTTTATTTTACATTTGTTGACCAGGCTAGTCTAACTAGATATATGTCCATTTTCAGTAGAGGCCCGGGGAGAAAAGCTCCAAAAACATGTTTCAAAAGTATAAGTACAAACAATGCACAAACATCAGGTATTATAATAATAATAAAAAATAGCAATTATCATAGTAAAATAAAAGTCATTGACAATGGTACAGTGCAGTAAAGGCCTGGAGGATTTTAAAAGGATGGACACTGAGGTTAAGAGTTAAAAAAAAAATAGTATGCGTAGAGTGTATGGAGACATAGTACAGGTTAGGTCAGAAATAGAGAAAAGGAAGTTGGATGTGTAGTGAAGATTGAATGGATTTACTTAAGAAAAGGTATATAAAGATATAAATAATGTAGAAAAAGGTAGATAAGAAAAGTATAGTCAGATGGAACATGTAACAGAGGATAGTAAGGACTAGATAGGTAAGTTGAGTTTGTAGAGGTCTAGGACTAGTCAGGTTTGGCACAGGAGCATAGCCAGTATGATTTGAGGTAGAGTTTAAGTCTGTTTTTAAAGAGAGATAAAGAGGTGAGTGAGGTTAGGTCACTAGGGAGAAGATTCCAGGATTTGCCAGCAGTATTAAAGAAGAGAGAATCCCCAGCCCTGTTATGAGGTTTAGAGGTGTATACAAGAAGTTTGTGTGATGAGCGTAAGGACTTCAGATTTTTATAGGAGGTAATGAGGTTTGTTAAACTTGGAGTGCTGGAAGGTTTATAGAGAATGTTGTGGGCAATGGTTAGTTGGTGAAATTTAATCAGGTGTTGAAGTTCTAACCATCCTATCTGGTTTAAGTTTATAGAATGGTGGGTTCGAAATGGGTTGCCTGTAGCAAATCTAGCAATGTTATTATAGGACATTTCTAATTTGCTGACATTATTCTTAGAGAGATTAGTAAAGATGGGTGAAGCAAAAAGGAGAGTAGAGATCAAGTGAGTGTGGGCGATAGTAGTTTTAGCAGTAGGAGAAAGGAAGCATTTAATCCTATAGAGAGTGCCAATTTTTTTGTTGACAGTCTTTATAGTATTGTTGATGTGGATGTCGAAGTTAAGGTTATTATCGATAGTGACCCCCTAGTAGTTTGGTGGTGAAGTCTGGAGATATTATTGTGCTATTGGTAGATGCCACAGAGAAATGTAGATGAGAGGACTTTTGAGTTGGAGTGAAGAGGAGGAGTTTGGTTTTCTTTGGGTTCAAAAGAAGGCAACGCTGACTGAACCATTGTTCAACTATATTGAATATTTTTTGGGTGAGAGAGTGAAGGTCATGGGAGGATGTAGCAGAGCATAATAATGTGGAGTCATCAGCATATTGTATACAAGTGGCTTGTGGGATAGCTAGATGAAGGTTGTTAATAAATATACAGAAAAGAAGAGGTCCTAGTATGGACCCCTGAGGGACACCTAAGGAAACAGGTAGTTGGGTGGATAAGGAGTTATCCCAAAGTACTGCTTGTTGTCATTTGTCAAGGTAGGATTGGAACCATTTTATGGAAAGTGGGTCTAATGTCAGAGATTTAAGTATGTTAATGAGAATCTGGTGGTTTACCATGTCAAATGCTTTAGACAGGTCGATAAATAGAGCAGAAGAAAGATTATTCAGGTTTCGGTTACTGTTAATGTAGTCAGTAAAGGAAAGGAGCGCAGTGGTAGTACTGTGTGAAGGTCTAAAACCATGTTGACAGTTAGAAAGTAGATTGTTTTCTATTAAGTGGTGGAGTAGTTGTTTATGGATACATTTTTCCATAATTTTAGCTAAAGGCGAAAGTAGGGCAATGGGGCGATAGTTTGACAGCTCAGTGGAATGTCCACCTTTATGTAGGGGGATAATATGGGAGACTTTCCATAAGCTGGGGATGTAACCTTCAGTAATAGTTCTGTTGATCAGTATGGAAATAGGATAGGCGACAGCCTTGGATGATAGTTGTAGATATTCAGAAGGCAGTAGGTCTGCAGAAGGGGAGCATGGTTTCAGTTTATTCAGTACAGGAAACATACACTTTTGAGTTAAAAGAAATATTACAATATAATATAATATGAAATACTAATGTTAGTATGCAAAAGGTTACCTATGTACAGGATAAATGTGTCTGTTTTGAGTTAAAAGGAAAAAAAAAAGTTTTGGACAGTATACTTTAAGACAGTGAGTTCTGTCTACCATATATTATGTGATTTGGCATGTGGTATCTCATTTTTGTTTAGTGGGAAGAAAACAAATTTAAGGTGGTTTATTGATTTTGCAGGAGCAATGAGGGTTATACAGGAAGTGGCTTTTCGATGCTAATTTAAAGTTTTTGAAACACTCAATTTGAGTTATGTGGGAGGGTAGGGAATTCCAAAGTTTAGCTACACAGTGGGAGTATAGAGTTTGTCCAACGCTTTTGTTTGGTTTGGTCACATTTAAAAGCATTTTGTTGGAAGATCTGTGGGTTCTTGTTGGGGTGTATGCATGAAGAATGGAGTAGAGTGCAGGGCAGGAATTGGGTTTGAAAATAAGTTTAACTGTTATAGGTAAGATGAGGTAAAAGCCAATGAGACAAGACTTCTAAAGAAAAATATCATTAAAAGCCAATGAGACACATTTTTAAAGAAAAATATAAGATATTTCATTGTTTTGGAGTATAACTCCTTCCTGCAAAACAATCCATAAATTGCATTATATAAAAGGTTATGACATATGTATCTTCCCTTCTGTGGCATTTCTGCTTTGTTCAGCTTCCTCATTGTATAGCACTTTTGTTTGAAGTTTTAAAACATTTTTCTTTAGAATTTCTTTAGAAATTTGTCTCATTAGCTTTTAATGATATTCTGGTCATTGGAGAATCCATTGTGAAACACACTGATGTCCCTCTCATCAGGCTGAGTAAGGAGAAAGTCACTGTCAGCTGCTTATCAGGGGCTGGGATTCACCATACTTTACGCATGCACTGAGGTCACTGGACCACAACTACTAATTTGACTCAGTCATAGTCTATATGGGTGTAAATGACCTATACCTCCCTAGATTATATCAATAGAGACATCAAGGAGCTCTCAAAATGTGTGTCCCAGGCTGGTATGAGCCTAGCAGTGAGCAGCATTCTATCTTCACCAAGGATGATACCACAATACAGAGAATGACTAATAACTGTCTTAGTTTCTGGTGTCATTCTAATGGGGTGCGATATCTGTCAGCAAGGAAGACGATGGTCAACAAACCACACCGCTTTGCCAGATATGGTCTGCACCTCTCTCCCAAGGTTTTTGAATATTAGCTAAAGCACTGTCCTTCCCCATAGTGCCTTTTTTATGCAATGTCAAAATGAAAATATTTCCAACATAGCAAATCAAAACCAAGAAAAGCTAAAGGTGTTACTGCTCAATGCTAAGAGTCTAAACAAGAAACTTCACTTCCTTCAAGATCTCCTCACCATAGAGAATGCTGACATCTGTGCAGCCACTAAGATGTGGTTTAAAGCCATGGGAGGCACCCCAGCAGTACAAGTCTATAATACACTCCACACATTTAGACCTGTTACAACACAGGCAGGGACTAATGGTGGCAGTCTTTCAATTACCATCAAATATACCTCAAGGCTGGCCAAACATGCAATGCACTTGAGCCTCTCCATGTTCAAATCACCAAAGGCAAAATCTCACATGACTTCTTTGCAACCTACTGCTCTCCCTCTATGAACCAGGAAACCCATGACATATACTTAAGCTTACTGGAAACACTCACCATCCAACACAATAGCATATTCATAGGTAATTTTAATCACCCCACTATTAAATTGGAATCCTATACAACATCAAAACCAAACATGCAGGCACAGCTTTTCTTGAATTTTGTAAACAAAAATGCCCTAGAACAGACTGCCAATATGCTGCCCAGGAGTGCAAACATACTGGATCTGGAGAATGCTGCACACACCCCTCCACTCCACAGTGTAATATCCCCTCTGGTGAGGTCACACCACAAAATGGTCTCCTTTTGAGTAAAACTAAAACTTGAAACCCCAGCTAACCCTGGAATGTTCTAGGCTAACTTCTTACTATTAAGTGATAACCTGACAAAATTTCAAGACCCCCCCGAACCCTGAAAACAATGCTGCCTAAGCAGAACTGTTCACAGAAACCCTATAAAAGTATGTTAACAGCTGTATAGAGGCAGCTGTGCCCACCAGAAATAAGTACAGAACTAACTCAAAAAACATGTCTGGTGGAACCACAATATCAACAGGTTGTATAACAAAAGGAAGATAAACATGGTAAAAATTAGCAGGTTCAGCATTCAGCAGGATAAAAGTGATCTCATCAAACTAAAAAAAAAATTACTCTGAGAACAAATGAAGTTTAACAAAGCCAAATTTGAGGTAAATTTGGCCCCCCTGGTCAAAAAAAAAATCACAAGGCATTCTTTAGCTATGTCTGCAACCTCAAAGGTAATACACGACTGTGTAAATCCACCTACACTGAGGCAAAAGCTATAACAAACCTACTGGCAGACCAATTCAACTCTAACTTTACCTCTCCCTTGGTTCTCTCCCTAGGATATACCATCAAATGTAACTCCCCCTACTATCCATGGAAACTAGGTCCTCAATGTTCTCTTCAATGTACTGATGGGTCCCTAACAATATCCCAGGCTGCCTTCAAAATACCATGAAACATAACATATCAGGCCTGCTGGAATCATTACTTAATCACAGCATTCAAAAGCCTTCATGTCTCACAAATGGAGAACAGCAATCATCACCCCTCTGCTCAAAGGCAGGTAATCTACAGTCCCTGTAAACTACAGACTAATAAGTGTCACAAGTCTCATATGCAAAGCCATGGAAAAAAGTATCATGGAAGTGATCAGTAATGACTTAAGAAACCTTCAGACACTGTACTCAACTCTGTTTGGTTTTAAGCCAGGATATGCCTACTCAACCTGATGGACTTCTTTGAGAAGGTCACCAAAGCAACGGACAAGGGCAAAATGATTTGCACTGCCTACCTTGACCTGGCCAAGGCATCTGACACAATACCCCACCTGGGCATTATTAACAAACTCAAGGTGTTAGGTATAATCCCTTATGTCACCCAGTGGATAGCCAGCTGGCTCATAGTCAGGACCCAGGAAGTTAGAATTGCGGGATGCACCTCTACAAAAAGGCCAGTCATCAGTGAAGTCCCTGAATGACAGGTTTTTTTACTGCTCCTTTCTGGCATCTACATCTCTGAAGTCAAAGCCAATGTCAAGGGCCTCTGGCTGAACAAATCTACAGAAGATTGCAAATTAGGAGCAGTCACAGAATCCCCTACCAGCACTAATGTTCTCCAAGATGGCCTGACACTGACAAACACCTTGTGTCAGAGCTATGGACTAAAACTAAATGCCAAGAATAATAATGTCCTTTGGGAAGTCAGCCATCCCTGGTGACTATCATACTGACAACACACCCCTAAGAGTCGACACAGTAGTCAGGGATGCAAGGACAAACACAGACAGTAATCCAGCCTTTGAACATCATGTGTCTACAACAGTGAGGAAATCATTCCATGTTCTGCAAACTTATACATAAAGACATAACATCTAGGTCCAAGGAGCTCACTGTTCCAGTGTATTCAGCATTCATCAGACCTATCATTGAGTACAATGCTCCTTTTGGTATGTACCTAACCAGGCACCTTCAACAACTGAAATGTCCACTGAAATTCCTCACTAAAAGAGCAGGGTGTAAACAACATAACATTTGCAGATCGCCTCAAAGCCCTATCCTTGTATTCTGTCTTCTACAAGCTGTTGAAGGGAGATCTTTGTCTGGCATACAAGGGATCATCTGACACCATTCTGACAGCCCTCCTGAATATCCACAAAATAAAAAGGAACAAAACTACCCATTCTAAAAACTTAAACCTTGCCAGTGATATAAATATGACCTGCTGGACAGAGAGGTATGTATCTCAGAAACTACACCTTCTCTGGAACAGGCTCCTCATCCATATGAAGTAAAGCTTCTCACTAACCCCATTCAAGTGTAACTTGGATAACTGGATGGGGAACAGGAAATTCATCCCTGGTTTGGCACTTGTGTTGCAAATGGACATGGGCATCCTGTAAATTAATCATTTCTTAGAGGTCCCTGCTTGCAAATGTTTCATCTACCATGCCCCTGCTTACACTTACCAAGCGTACCAGTACTTGTCTGAGATTTGGAATGCTTTGCTAGGTTTAAAAAGGCCCCAGTGTCTGTTAGCCTAGTACACACCTATGAATATATCAGCTACAAAGCAGGCTGTATCAAAAGCTGTGGTTTTGGAGGAGCAAGCCACTTACGTGGCTTCAAAACAAATTCTGTTGTACAGCTCTGCAATACTATTTGTGAAATCCAGCTAAATGTGGTTATGCCATGGTACACAGAATATTACTCTAAAAATTACCTCCAGAGGTACTGGAGAAGGGGCAGAAAGGAAGGTGCAGTCAATTGGTTACATAGTTATTTTATTTTAATTTAATTTATTTCATTTTGAATTTAAGCAGAATAGAACACTTGATTCCACTGGACCCACTCCAGTCTCAGCCAGGGGAAAACAAAATATGTGGCATTATATACAGAATGCAACACATACATATATTATATAAAAAGCGAATATCATAGTAGGGTTGAAAGTGTAAAGACAACAGATAAATGATATTACATACAGAGTGACTGTAAAACACACAGTATATACATGAATTAGATATGAATGGCATCAGAGATGGCATGCTGAAAGAATGACGATAAAAATTTGAGTCAGAGCAAGGTATGTACAGAGAAGAAGGGGATGCATATGTTACATTACATAAGCAGTGAGAGAGAGCAATTGCATTTTCCTAGAATCTTGAAATGTTCTTTTATTTATGAATGGAAAATGGGGTAAGAAGAATAATCTTTAAGAAAAGGCAGAGATTCCCACAATTTGGGACCAAGGGTTAAGAATGCATGGTTTGTGCAGCGAAGCCTAGTTTGCACGATTTGGAGGAGATGACGTGATTGATTAAGATTTCTAAGGCTGTACATCAGTGCATCTTTGATTACTCTGGAAGCTAGTGGGTGGAAGGTGTCATTCTTTCTTTAATTAAGAAAAAAGGTGTTACTTGATAAATTTAAATAGCTGAGAAGCAAGTAAATTTTTTCATAGGTAGGCAGTTAGCTTTTTCAAGGGTTTTGCAGTGGTGTTTGTTTCTTGGAGGGGGGGTAATAAACCACAAATGGCATATGAAATTTACTGAATGGTGGATATAATTTTTTAAGAAGCTGCAGCAATTAGTGGGAGTCAATATTCTAGCTGAGCAAGTAAAATACCTTTACCTATGGCATTTCTACTGGGTCTGGATAGAAAAGGGGAAATTCTATTAGCCCAAAATAGGAGAGAGTTGATGTGTGTGTGTGTGTGTGTGTGTGTGTGTGTGTTTCCAGATGGAACTGGAAATTTAGGACGGGGTCCAACCACACCCCTAAGTATTTGAATGAAGCAGCAATAATGTTATTAAGATGAGCAAGGATTTTTAGAGGCCTGGATAGAGAAGTGAGCTTTTCCCCTAGTGCTAAAAAGCATTGCTTTTGTTTTAGAGTAGTTTAGTAGTAATTGTTTATCACTGACCCATTGAATAATGGCATGAAAATCAGCCTGAAGTTCAAATTCAAGAGGAGAGAGAGAATGGATGGAGTGGAAAAGGACCAAGTCATCAGTGACAGGAAAGACTTTTCCTGATGAATATGAGTACCAGTGTCAGCTTTTCCATGTGTTTTTGTTGACAAAACTTCTGGGAGGGAGTCTATTTTACACAAAATTATGTTTTGTTTTAAAATGAGGAGTAGGTGAAATGTATACAACTTTAATTTAACATATTGCTTTCCCTTATTTTGCGAAAGCTATAACATCAGTTGGCTGTCCAAATTAAAAAATGTCACAGGAATCATTAAGCAGTCTACATATAGTGTCTTCAACCGAAGACTGTTAAAAGCAATGCAATACATTCCAAAACTACCACTGACAAATTCTCTGATGAATCTTTTACAGCACCATAAAGGCATTCCAGTGTATGAACTCCAATCTTATTCATGGTAGTCTCCATCTTCTAATCCACTGAGAGTATTCCTTCTTGGAAAAGATTGCAAATGCTCCTCAATATACTCTAAAAAGTAACTCTGACATGAAAACACTAAACAATTTGATGCCTTAATAGATACAGTACCTAATGTGTATACTTTTTTATTAAATCCACCTGATATCTAAACAGTATTAATGGAGATAGCCTTTCCACTAATATTAAATGTAAACAAGGAGACAGTGCATGAATATGCCTTATGTGTATCACATAGCAGAATCAACCTTATTTGTATCATATAAAGCCTACCTATCTAAAGGCAAGTTACAGACTTTTTTGAAGCTGGTGTTTGTGAAGCTAAATAATAACAAAATGCTTTCAAAACATTTTGGAAATCACCATAAATTAGCGGCACTGTTTACTTTCAGTCTGGCAGCATCATCATTTCATATATGTGGCTGAGGGAATTCCTTACAGGTTAGCAGAAAAATTATGCAATGAAATGTGATTCTGTGAAGTATCCACAAAGAGATGTCACTGGTATCCTAAATTATTAAGATCATTAGCATGAAGGCTGAGCAAAGAAGCAGTCAAGAAATGTATAGCAAATATATATAGTGGTAGTACTTGCCTATGATACAGGCCTACATGCTATGAACCCTTTGGGAAGTCGGCAGGCATTTTCTGATTTTTATATAAATTCCCATGTGTTTGGTATGGGAGAGTGTGCTACTAATCCTAAAGTGGAAGGATTCTCGAACATACTAGAGCTCTGTAAGCTGGATCATGGTAGGGCAAAAACATTAATAACTCTAGCAAAATGTGAGGAATTGAGAGAGATTGTCTTCCACCCATCTGTTAATAAATCCCCAGGCCCTGATGGCATACTGGTAGAGATAGGGCACTTGGGTGGGGAAACATGGATAAACCTGATTGGTGATTCTGAAAACTGACATACTTTTGACACAGCAAACACCATTATCATGGAAACAGACACTACTCAAGCCCCAGCACCTTAGCCCAAAGGTTCCTGGAAATTATAAACTCAAATGCTATGGAACAACTAGTCACCACTCCCACAAGAGGGGACAACATACTAGACCTGATCATTACCAACATGGGGACTCTATGCTCCACACCAGAAGTATATCCCTCATTGGTAAGATCAGACCATAAATTAATTCCACTGGATGTCCACATCCCGACCCCACCCCCAGCCCAGAAAACCACAGTGAAAAACTTCTCAAAAGCGAACTTCTCACTTCTCAAAACCGAAGTGGAATCCTTCAAGGCCCCAGGGCCAGTGGAAACTACGGCCCAAACTGCAGAATCCTATATAAACGCATTCTACGGACATCTCCAGGAATGCATGGATCATGCTATCCCAAACAAAACCAAGACCCAATCATCCAAAGGCAGGCGTCCAGTCTGGTGGACCCCTGCTATAAATAAACTGTACAACAGAAGGAGGAAGCTACTACATGATAGAGCAAAATCCCTAATAGGAAGGCATCTCTGATCAGTACTAGCAAAAATTACGATCCCTCATAAAATCCTCCAAGGCCAGCTTCGAGAGAAAAATTGCACAGGACACCAAAGACAATCATAAGGCTTTTTCAGTTATGTTAGAAACCTGGGATGCAACTCCCAGACTTGTTCTGAGTTGATTCTAAACGACAAAAAATACACTGAACCCACAGACATCGCCAATATCCTGGCAGACAGGTTCAGTGCAAACACCCCCAAAAGAGCAAGTATCTATCCCGGCAGAGGGCTGCCTCCCAAACATCTCTGATGCTCAGGTGAAGGCTGCCCTCTCCAAAGCAAAAAACACTGCTTCCATGGGACCAGATGGCGTCCCAGGTTGCGTCCTACATAAACTCCAAGAGGAACTAATCCCTCAAATAAAACAGCTATACAATCTCAGCCTCACTACAGGATATGTGCCCATAGAATGGCGTACAGCAACAGTTGTCCCACTCCACAAAGGTGGAGCCTCTACAGACCCTGGAAACTATCACCCCATAAGCCTGACTAGCTTAGTCTGCAAGGCTATGGAGAGGATCATCATGGAACTCATAAACAAAGACATTGGGGACCTACAGACACTAGATCCTACCCAGTTCGGCTTTGTCAAGGGCAGATCCTGCCTTTTGAACCTGGTTGACTTCTTCGAAACAGTCACCAAAGCCATAGATGAAGGGAAGGTAGTCCACGCAGCCTATCTGGACCTTGCAAAGGCATTTGACACAATACCCCACTCGGGCATCATAGATAAGCTATCCAGCTTAAATATAAACCCCTATGTCACAAGATGGGTCGCAAACTGGCTCAAAGACAGAACCCACAGAGTGAGAGTTGCTGGAGCCATGTCCGACTCAAAACCGGTCACAAGTGGTGTCCCACAGGGTTCTGTCCTGCGACCACTCTTGTTCGGTATATACTTTTCCGAGGTACAGGCAAACGTGGGAGGGCTATGGCTCACCAAGTTCGCAGACGACTGCAAACTGGGCGCCATAATCAACTCTCCAGCTGACACAAACATCCTTCAAAAAGGTCTCACAGAGACAGATAACTGGTGCCAGCACCATGGTTTAAAGCTAAATGCCAAAAAATGTATAGTCATACCCTTTGGCAAAAACAATGTGCTCACAAATTACCACACAGGCAGAAACCCATTAAGTACAGAGAAAGTTATTAGGGACCTGGGGACCCAAGTTGATAGCAATCTCTCCTTTGAAAACCACATTGCCAAAGTGGTTACAAAGACCCTCTACATAGCCCACCTCATCACGAAGGGTTTCACATCTAGATCAAGAGAGGTAATCGTGCCCCTTTATTCATCCCTCATCAGGCCCATCATAGAATACAATGTCCCTTTTGGGATGTACCTTACCCGACACCTGCAGCAATTAGAAAGACCCCAAAAGTATCTCACCAAGAGGATCAAGGGTCTCAAACAGATGCCATATGCTGCTCGGTTAAAAAAACTCCAGCTCTACTCAGTTGCATACCGCCTACTTCGAGGCGATCTATGCCTGACATACAAAGCTATGTCAAATCCAGAATTAATGGACATGCTCCACCTCAGTAAATCTAAATGCCTTAGAGCCACACGCTCGAGGGACTTGAACCTCAGCACAGAAATAAATAGAACTTGCTGGAGGGACAGGTTCATAACCCAGAGGCTCCCTTCGCTCTGGAATAGAATTCCAGTTCATGTGAGGCAGAGCACCTTACTGAATCTCTTCAAGAAGAATCTCGATAGGTGGATGGGGGATCGTAGGTTTGTCCCAGGGATTACTCCCGTGTCACTATTAGGCAGAGGCACAGTAAACTAAACCTTAAAAAGGGCACAGTATACTCAAATCAAGGGGTGGCGTAAGCCATACAGAATCGGGCTAGGCTTATAATTGCCCCAGGGAAGATAGCCTAGTATGAACCTATGAACCTATATCTTTAATTTTAAAAGAAGGGAAAGACTGGGAATTCCACTCCTCCTACGGACCTATTTCATTTCTAAACCATGATTTTTAATTACTTATCAATATGTTGGATAACTTGGTGGCACACATGATCCAACAACTGATTGACTGGTACTAGGCAGAGTTTGTAGGGGACAGCAAACACATGATAACAATTAGAACACTATTGAATATTGAAGGAGCAGTTGTTGCTGCTGTTAAGCTTTGATGCCAAAAATGCATTTGATAGAGTAGAAAGGTCTTTTAAATTTTCAGTATCAAGAGTTATGGGTTTCCCTAATGAGTTTATAGTTTTAATTGAAGGTTGACATCATTCATACTGGTGCAGAAGTGTAGATCATAACAGCAATAAGACTAATAATTATAATTTGACAAGAGGGAATTGATAGGATCCCCTCTGTTCCCATTACTATTTGCATTGTATGTGGATCCTTTAGCCAAGTACATATGGCAAACAAACATTAGAGGGTATGCCATTAGGGAGAAACGTAGTAAAACAATGGATTTTGCAGATGAGATTCTCATGTCCTTAATGAACTTGGAAGAGGACTTAGAAAATTTGGTCCTAATGTTAAGGAAATATGGGGAGTTAAAACATTTCAAGATTAACAAGGATAAGACTCAAATAATAAAGAATAATTTTGCGCCAAACAGAAGGGCTTGAAGCTTGCTTCATATTTTTGGGAAAGGCACTAAAATGAAACACTTGTGGTATGGGCTTATAGATTTGACAGAGTTTTCTATTAAACTAGAATATCAAGAGGTTAAACTAAAAATTTCTATTTTATAATAGGTGGAAAACACTACTGCAAAACTTGAATCAGCTGGTTTTGGGGATACAGATGCTTGCCTTACCCCATTTACTTTATTTGTCCCAGGCAGGCTTTTTCACATCAAATGTCACAAAATTAAGGTTGTACTGACAAAATGGTTTAAGGATTTCATTTTAGAAGGTTTAGTCTCCTAGGGTCAGATGGGACAGAATGCTAACACCAAAGAAATATGGATAATTGGGAATACCAGACATAGATTTTTATTGGAAGGCTGTAATCTTGAAACGTTTCAGGTTATTACATTCTGTGGACTATAATTTTTCTTGGAAAAGATGATAAAACATTAACTGCAGATGGCTGGGGGTAGGGTTTGTTTTATTGGTGGCAGTATCTACCTCCCACCATTTCATATATCTTTTTCCAAGACACTTAACTCAGAGTAAAATCTGAATACGTAAATATTTTAGTCCTAATAGGAATATGCAAACAAGATACAGCTGATAAGACTCTTTTTGAAAATGTGGATTGTTGGGAACAAAATTAAAGTTTTGGCATCAATTTTTGGCAGAGGATGGTTTATCAAAGGAAGGAATACTGTTTAGGAGATATGAATTATCCGGCTCAAACTTACAGCAATCGAGGGAGATTTGATCAGAAGCAAAAAGGTGGAAAACTGAGGGAGGAACTGTGAAGATTCCTGGAATAGCAACTTGGGTACTAGAAATGACATGTTCTAGTCTGACAGAAATTATTTGATATTTGATGGAAATTTAAGACAGGTCTAAATTATGACGTCAAAACGCAGTAACATTGAACACTTCATCGTCGACACGTATTCAGTGAAAATCACTTCCACGATTCCCTGAATACTTAAAGGGCAAACAAATACTTGCCCTGCAACCCAACAGAACTAAATCTACCTAAACCAAACCCACACCCCTCCCCAACTAAATATACCAACTCCGAGATTGCACTACAGTGCAGAAAAGGGCAAAATTGTGTAGTTGGCCAACTACATCTTTGCCCTGTAAGTATTCAACAAATCGCAGAAGTGATTTTTGCCGAATACTTGTCGATGATGAGGTGTTTGATGTTACAGCATTTTGAAGCTGTAATAAGACCCATTTAAGACTAACGGATTACAAATATCAGGTGATCTCCAAATTTATGGATACATGGATAGAAATTTTAACTCATTACATACAAGTGATGCCTCCAGGTGTATCTGCAGTTAACTCCTATTAACACCACTAGGCGTCAAATATTATTTGTTCATATTTGCATCAATAATTCCAAAACCATGCTATGTACAAGGTCTTAAAAGATTTCATCTTAAAGTTTACACAATGGCAAACTCAACTGCATTGATATTTGACTTCTGTCTTGTGCAGGTAGAGATATATTAACTATTGTTTTTATGATATTAATTTATATAGATATAATTTTCACATTTTTTAAAAATCTCAGCAAATATTTCAGCAACCAAGTAACACATACAGAACTCCTTAGCCTCATAAAAAAGCTCTCAGCCAGATGAATAAAATGCTGCTGACAGTATGTGTGTAACCAGAGTGATATTGTAAGTTGTTTACAAAATATTACAAATGTAATAGTTACTGTGACTTATAAAATTCAGTTTAAGACCTAGAACTTAAAGAGTACTATCACTGTAAAAATAGTTTGTTCTGAAGGGTTTGCCAATTTATACTTCTTTCATAACCCCTATGGTTCCAGATATATGAACATTTGTTTGAAATGCGAGGACATAACTTGCTTCTGTCAAAAGGCTTAGGCTCCATCCATTGGAAGTTACAGTGCTAACTTCCTGAGATCCATTGGAGTGAATGAGTTGAGGGAATATATTTTCCCAGAACAGTGGGCTAAGGTCCTGCAGTTTCCTGGACGTGCAACTAAGGCAAGGGTGTCTAATACGTTTTCTTGGAAGTGTTTGCTATTTTTATACATAAGAAAGAATATACAGAATGTTTCCTCACTCCTCACAAGTCCACTGCAGATTGGATTCAGTTATTTGGATGTGTCTCAAATTGAAACAGTTTAAGATAAATCAATTGTTAGTACAAGAAATCCCATTTCCACACTCATATTTTTGGGGGTCTATATTAGAACATTGAAGTTTCATAACTTTGAATGTTCTAATATCGAACCCTATTCAGTGAAAGCTGAAAATATCGAAGCAATAGAAGACCAATTTTTTTCCTAGGGAAAGAATTCGGTTGTCCATTTCTGTTGCTTCGGTATTTTCAGCACTGTGGTGGAAAGTTACAAGTCGGGTTCAGGTAAGTGTGCGACTGACTGCAGGTTGGGTTAGGTTAGTTAGGGTTAGGGCACAGGTTAGGTATGTGTGCGATTGTGTGGACGTGAGGGTTAGGGCGCGGGTCAGGTAAGTGTGCGAATGTGTGGATGTGAGGGTTAGGGTGGGTTAGGGCGTGGGTCAGGTAAGTGTGCGACTGTGTGGACGTGAGGGTTAGGGCAGGGTAGGTGAGTTAGGATTAGTGTGCGGGTGAGGTGAGTGTGCGATAGTGATGGACCTTAGGGTTAGAGTTTGGGTTAAGGTAAGTGGATAGTTAGTGGTGCGTCTATAGTTTAGTGTAGGGTTAGGTGTAAGATTTTAGGTGTATGTGTGTGGATTGCTGTTTGTTTGGTGTGCTTGTGTTGTGTGTATGTGTTTTGGAACAGCAATTTTTTCCCTAGGAAAAAATTTGCTGTTCTGTATGTTTGATGTTTTCAGCTTTTGCTGAATAGGGTTCGATATTAGAACATTCGAAGTTTTGAAACTTCGATGTTCTAATATAGACCCTATTTTTGGTGAAAGGATGGGATTTGTTTGTACAGTATAATTTATAGTTTTCATTGTGAACTTATTAGCATAGAAGGTGATTACTGAAAAGGAGAAAACAAAAGAGGAGCCCAATACAAAGGAATTGGAGCACCTGATAAGTCAGCTGGTGGGAAGTGAGGGGAGTATATTACAATGTAGGCCACTTCAAGTTTATCATAAGAAGTTGTCCCTGGTGATTGAGTTTAGAAGTTCAGGATCTGGATTTCGTGATCCCTAGATTATGGGTTTAAAGATGACTGTTATTAAACAGAAGGATACTGTGAGACAATTATAAGTGGACTGTTGCCTACTGACTTAATGACAGGGAACTACTGGTTAAATGTATAAAAACTGGATTCTAGCATTATATGAAAAGTGCCATGGCACCTGCTGTTTTAGCCATGGTTTTCCTTTTGATCTTGGTGTAATAAAGTTAAGAAAATTTAAAACAAAACAGATGTCAATAGAAGAGAACTTGAAGTCCCTGAGAAAGAATTCCTCTTCAGAGAAAGGAGACTCTATTTGACTATTGTAAAATTTCTTCCTCTTCATTAAAAGAGGCAGTGAAAAGTTTTTTTTTTTACAATACTGAACCTTAACACATATCAATAAATGTTTGAATCTTTGTGTTCTATCAACACACTGCTGTTAGTCCGTAAGAAGAACAAAAATATGCCCTTCCTATTTCAGCTTGGTTACCTTCATTACATTAAAACAGTGCCTAGCAAAGGTTTTACAATCAAAGGAGGACTGTGTGATATTATTAGCTGGATTACTTGCAGGTATGGGGGGTTACCCATATTAAATTCAACTAAGATCACATTATGTTGTTATCTTCTGACACTGTGGTTAGAAAGGATAATGTTCATACTTTTGTCAATTACTTCAAATACCTGCTTTTAACAGTCATTTGAATATTATCACCCTCTACCAAAGTCACAGTTTGGTTTTACATTAAGTTCTTCGGTTACTTCCTCTGAAGCTTCACCTTAAGTAAACTTGTCAGAACTGTCTTTCTTTCATCAGCATCTCTATAGTTCAATTCTCAAATGAATGAAACCATTATGTATTAGTATATACAGCTACTGTGGTAAATAAAAAAGGCTAACAACCTATCACAATCACATGTCATTGACTTATTTCACCTCCGTTATAAGATCTTAAAAGAAATTCTATGTAGCAGAAAAGAACGAGCCAGATTACAGATTCTTCATTGTTAATGTGGAAAATGCAGCACTGAGGACATTGAGAAGAAATGAAGACAGCTCTTAGCATTGCTGGCACTTAAAGTTACCTCACTCATCAACCAAGGCACCAAAGAAGAACAGAAGTACAGTGGGTAATGTCATATGCAACTATTTATTGTTACAGTAACCTTCACTAAAGATGTTACAAAAAGAAGTGAAGAAGAAGCAGGTTTCTCTTATCTTTAAAGTCAAGCACTGGACTGATAGAGCCTCATGGCTGGAGGAGAGAATGACTGCACAGCTTCAACAATATGGCTGACAGACATCCACCAGTGGCCAAAATCCAGTTATCCAGAATATACTGCAGCAGTGATCCTTTTGATGAACACTCTTGTAGAACATGTGTGTTGTATCTTTAAGAAACATTTCCAAGGACTGAATGTGCATATATAAATAGCAAGCATGTGCTAGCTTCAGTGCCATTTTGAGAGTGCAGCCAGAGAATGAGCATGTATGAGAGAAACAGTCAGTCTGTTTATAAGTTTATGTAAGTTAAAGTTATTTGCCTCAATCCTGATGTGTTTATACATAATAAAGCTGCTTGAACAAAGCCCACACGTTCGTCTACTTCATCCTGACGGGACGAACAACATGGTGTCAAAAGTGGGATTCCAGAGACTGCTTTTCAGAGATATGAGGTGCAGAAGCAACAGTGAAGGCAGAACAACAGAAACAAGAGTAAAAAAGGGCCAGAAATAAGCTAAAGTAATGAAGACTTGCACAATTATTTTAGCAAAAAAAAAGATAAAACAGAGCATTACAAGGGCATAAAATACATTACTAAGCAAACAAATAGTACAAAAACATTTATTAAGCAAATGAAAGGCATAAAAAGTTTATTAATTAAGAGAAATGTTCGAAGTTAAGATATCTGATATAATGATTACCAGAAAAGCAAATAGGTGGTTCAGAGTCACCTTGGAATTGCTAAATGAGTATGTTTAGAGTAAAATGAGCACAAGAAAAGAGATTAATAGGGCAAAATTAATATAATAAAGGGCAGAAAGGGCATATTAAGCATAAATAAAGCAAGGCAACTGCATGTTTTTGGCAAATTACAGTGTTTTGACAAAGTTATTTTGCATTAACTAAAGCATTGAATAGCATAACTAGTTATTAGAAGCATCGCAAAGTATGTAAGAGTGCTTACGTGTGCTTATTACAATGCATTTATTCCGAAGAGTTTGTGTGCAAAGTGCAGTCAAATACATCCATTTCGAAAAGTTTTGTGTGCTGGGTGTGTCTACTCATGAAGGGCCGCCATTACAGAGTGTTTCTTGCACCGTAAAAAATTGTTTAGCAAAGTACAGCCATTTTGGAAGTGTTTCAGTGTGCTAACTGTTTATTCCCAACATACAGTTACTTCAAAATGTTTCTCACTCTGAGCTTTTTCTGCTGCCCAGTTTATTCGCAATGTGCAGTTATTTTGAAATGTTTCTTAGAATGATGATAAATGACTTTACAGTACAATACTTTCAAGAGTATCACAGTGCCCAAGAGATTTATTTCACAAAGTATTTCACAGAGTTCAGTTACTCAGAGACTTATTGTACTACTGGAAATAGTTACAAACACTGGGAAAAATTTCTGGTGTATATATATATATATATATATATATTATAGGATCTATATTAGAACACCGAACATTCAAAATGTCGAGTGTTCTAATATCGAACCCTACAAATCAAAAAAAAAAAAAAAAACATCAAAAATTCAGAACAGCGAATTTTTTCCTAGGAAAAAATTTGCTGTTCCAAAACACATGCACACAACACAAGCACACCAAACAAACAGCAATCCACACACATACACCTAAACTCTTACACCTAACCCTACACTAAACTATACATACACCACTAACTATCCACTTACCTTAACCCAAACCCTAACCCTAAGGTCCATCACTATCGCACAGTCACCTCACCCGTGCCCTAAACCTAACTCTCCTAACCCGCCCTAACCCACACGTCCACACAATTGCACACTTACCTGAACCCGACCCTTAACTTTCCACCAGAGCGCTGAAAATACCAAAGCAACAGAAACGGACAACCAAATTCTTTCCCTAGGAAAGAATTTGGTTGCCTGTTACTTCGATATTAGAACACTCGACATTTCAAATTTTCAGTGTTCTAATATAGCCCATATATATATATATACATATGTGTGAATGTGTATCTGTTCGTGCAGTTACAAGTGGATATTTTCATACAAGCAGCTTGCTCAGATAAAGATACATGCAACCAGTGCATTTATTTTGCTAAACCTAGCTGGGTTAGAGGCCACTGATAGAGAGCATTCATTTGGGTATGCACCAGCAATGTATGAAGGTGAAGGTGAAAATCATCATAATGTTGTCCAGGCTGAATCAAGGGAAAATCCTGAGTGTTTGAAGCATAAATTTAGAGAAATGTGAAACGTCCAGACCAATGTTACACTAGAAAGGCATTTATTTTATACAAGAGACCAAAGGCCAGGAAAAACATTTGCAGCCTACATTACGGACTTGAGAAACAAGGCTAAAATTTGCATGTTTGGTGATTTAAAAGATGAGCTAATAAAGGACAGGCTTGTGTGTGGTATTAATAGTGCCGCTGGGAGAAAGATTTTGCTTCATGACAGAGATTTAAAGTTAAGCAAGGCTATTGAGATTTGTCAAATCCATGAAGTTACAGAAAGGCACACAAGTATGCTTGCAAGTGACATGAATATGGTTTCAGCAGGATCCACAGCAAATGTAGACAGCATGCGCCAAGCAGAAATAGGCCTAAACACGTGACATCTGCCACTCCTGCAGGCTCTCCACAGAAAACCCAAAGTTTTCCAGAAAGTTCTAAGACTAGTTCAGTTAAAGGAGCATGCTCAGTGCTGAACAAACACTACTCAGTACAACACAAGGATTAATCAGCAAAACCCACGTCAAGCTTCATTGCTAAATGTCATAATTATGGTGCCAACCATGAGTCTAAAAGAGAATGGTACTTAACATTTGGTCAGCAAACTCACAACTGTAAAAAATGGAATAATTTTCAAAAGTTTTGTAAGTCAAGTAAACCTCATTCAGTTGCAAGGAAAGGCCACTCAAGAAAGCAAATTGATCAAGCAGGGTTAAAGTGTACTTTCTACGTAGATGGTGTATCAGCGACTGGTGAAAAGGTCAATGAAGTAAACTTATTAGCAAAGGGTGAAGTATTTTGTACTGTCCTGATCCATGGCAAACCCAATGAGCTCAAAGGAGGCAATGGTTCAAAGTGTAACATGTCAGCAGAAACATTTGCCAAAGTAAGAGCTGGTGGTCAACTTAATATGGACAACTGTGCGAGACTTGTTGCCTATGGACGGGAAGAAATTTAAACCAAATGTTATCTAGCTGGGAACAGTTACAAGTTGTTGTTTTACATAGTTCGAAGACCACTGCAGTCATTATTAGGTCTCTGAGACAGTTTGAGAATGGGCTTGCTTTCCTTTACTAAAGAAGTTCACCATACGAGCGCAGATCCCAGTTTCAGTTCCAGCATCAGTGAAACTACTTTCTCAGAATATGCTGATGTTTTCAATGAAAAGTTAGGCAAGCTTCCAGTTGTGTATTCCATGAAGTTAAACCCAGAGGTCAGTCCAGTGATCAAATTGGCAAGAAGAGTTCCAATAGCTATGCAGAGCAGAGTTAAAGCTCAGCTGGATAAAATGGCGCAACAGGGTGTGATTTGTCCAGTCACAGACAACTGAATGGGTGTCGTCTATGGTAGCAACTCATAAAAAAGGCTCAGACGAGATCAGAATATGCATCGACCCAAGAGACTTGAATAAGGCATTGAAGAGACCTCATCATCCCATGTGTGCAGTCGAGGAAGTCACAGCCCTGATACTGAATGCCACTGTATTTTCTGTTTTGAATAGAGAGAGTTAATTTTGGAAAGTAATGCTTGATTGCAAATCTTCACTACTGACTACATTCAGTACCCCATTTGGAAGATATAGATTTCTCAGGATGCCATTTGGTATAAATTCTGCAAGTGAAGCCTTTCAGTGTACAATGGAAAATATTTTTTCAGGCTATGCCTGTGCCATAATAGTAGATGATTTATTGATCAGAGGCAATGGTGAAATAGAGCATGACAGAAACCTCAAGAAAGTTTTAGACAAAGCACGTGAAGTGATCTTAAAGTTCAATTTTCTAAAGTGCAAATTCAGACTACCGAAGTCACATATGCTGGCCATTTTTTACTAGTACTGGGTTATGACCAGACCCATCCAAGCAAGCAGCTATTCTTGAGATGCCCGCTCCAGATAATGTTCAAGCTGTATAACGTTTTCTTGGTATGGTTAACTAGTTGGGCAATTTCATACCAGATTTCAGTGAATTGACAGCACCTTTACGACAGCTGATGTACAAAAATGTTGTATGGTCTTGGCTAGAACAGCACCGAGAGCATTTGATAATCTTAAGCAGAAAATTGCCACTCCACCTACACTGAGGTACTATGATGTCAATAGACCAGTTACTCTTTCCTGTGATGCTTCAAAGTTTGGTCTTGAAGTAGTTATTCTTCAAGAGGGAAGGCCAGTAGTCAAGGCATCTAGAACTCTTACCCTAATTGAAATGCAATATGCTCAAATTGAGAAGGAACTTTTGGCAATTGTGTTTGCATGTTCCAAGTTTCGTGATTATATTTATGGTCGATAAATCCAGACTGAGACTGATCATCAATCTCTGCTTACTATTTTAAAGAAGCCAATGCATTCCGCTCCAGGAAGATTACAAAGAATGATGCTCAAATTACAAAAGTACAACTTCAAAATGGTCTATACAAAGGCAAACTTTTTTATCTGGCTAATACCTTATCCAGATCGTGCAGAACTACAACGGAACATCTCGATGCAGAAAATTTTGACTGTGATGTCATGGAAGTGCGCAATTTTTCGACCACAAGACTTGATGAGCTGAGAGATCATACAAAGACTGATCCTGTTTTGCAAAAGCTCAACCAGTACATCCAGGTAGGATGGACGTCAAAGTAATCCAGTGTACCGCCTGAAGTAAAAACTTATTTTCCTTACAGAGATGAGATGTTGACGGAAAATTATGACATTTTCAAAAGTCCTAAAGATGTTGTTCCTGCTTCCTTCAATGTGAATATATCCAGATTTTGCATTGTGGCCATCCGGGTTCCAAATCTACCAAAAGAAGGGAGAGAGGACTGGTATTTTGGCCTTCTCTAACAAAAGACATTGACAAGGCACTTTCATCTTGTTCAGTATGCAATGGTACTAAACCACATCTGCAAAAAGAGCCACTTCAGGTAAGTCAAGTTCCTGAACTACCTTGGTCAACAGTAGCCATTGACACATTCGAGTGGAACAGTCAGCATTACTTAGTGTTGGTCAACTCTTATTTGAACTGGTTTGAGACTGATTTGTTGCCTAACTTAATCTCCACTACTGTTGTTACCAAGCTGAAACGTCATTTCTCAGTCCATGGTAGTTCACATAAGCTTATATCTGACAATGGTACTCAATTTACTAGTCAATTGTTTCTGAAATTTGCAAAGGAATGGGACTTTGTCCGTGTTACTAGTAGACCTGAACACCCACAATCAAATGATCTAGCTGAACATGCAGTACAGAGTGCAAAGCAATTACTAGAGAAGTCTAAGTGTGACAATACTGATGTATTTTTGAATTTTCTCAATCTCAGAAACATACCCCATAACGATGTACTTGGCTCACCTGCTCAGAGACTTCTATCTAGGCAAACCAGAACAACCTTGCCTATCAGTTCCAGTTTAAGACCTAAAGCTAAGAACAAAGCAATCAAAGCCCAACTATTCAGAAAGCGTTATTTCCAGAAGTCCAGTTATTACAAAAAAAAAAGTTATGTACTCACCATAACGTTCCATCTGAGCAGTTGTTCTTCATTTGTATTCAACCTGTGGGTTCACGGATCCCTATTGATTCCAACTCGGCTGCATATCCAGCATCTGATCCGAGCTTAAAGCTCCTCTCCTTACCTATAATGCCCCCGTCTCCTTCCTCCCTTCAGATTAAGTTTCCTGCCCAATTAATTACTCACACCCGACCCAACAGGACCTTGTCAGTACCAGAAAAAAATTCCTTAACAAAGAGAAGGACACAAGGGCACCCTAAAAGTGTCCACCTTCTATACTTATATAGTCATCAAACAGCTGAGACAAGGCCAGGGGAAAGAGGGGGGATATTTGAAGACAAATGAAGAACAACTACTTAGATGGAACGTTATGGTGAGTACATAACTTCTTTACCTGAAGTAGTTGATTTCATTTGATCTTCAACCTGTGGGACAGAGTCTCCAGCTTCTAAACACCTGGGGGGCCCTCATGGAAGGATATTCTGGAGCATGGCGGAGCCAAAGAATGCCCTGTTCCTGGATACGATGTCCAACTTATAATGTGAAATGAAGGTGTGAGATGAGGACCAAGTAGCTGCAAAACAAATATTGTCCAATGAAACTCTGGACCAAAAAGCCACAGAAGTAGCCATAGATCTGGTAAATGTGCTTTCACCTGACCTGACAGGGAAATCCCCCTGACAGAATACACCAGAATGATACATTGGGAAATCCAACAAGCAATAGTAACTTTGGAGATTGGTTTCCCTAAAAAGGGTTTGGAGTAAGAAACGAAAAGCTGGTCAGACTTATGAAATGCTTTTGTCCTGTGTATACAGAAACGTAACTGTCTGTGTACATCCAACAAGTGCAACTTATATTCTCCCTTATTTTGAAAATATGGAAAGAAGACCAGGAGATTAATCATCTGATTAATGTTGGCTTCTGAAGCTACTTTGGGAAGAAAAGATGAGTTAGTGCGCAACAACACCTTGTCCTTATGAAAAAATCATATAAGGGACTTTGACTGATAGGGCTTGAAGTTCCGACACTCTACTGACAAAAGTAATGGCAACTAAGAATGCAGTCTTCCAGGACAGAAACTGCAGATCCACTGAAGCTGCAGGTTCAAAGTGGTGCAATACTAAAGCCTGAAGCATTAATGTAAGATCCCCACGGTGGCTCAGGATCCTTCAATGGGGGTCTCAGAAGAAAGGTACCTTTAAGGAAAGTCTTGCAAAGCTTTGAAGATGCCAAGGAAGCCATATTCTCCACCACATGAAAAGTTAGAAATTGCAGACAGTTGAACTTTGACTGTGGATGAACTGGCGCCTTGTCGAAAAATCCCCAATAAGAATTCCAACACGGCAGAAACTGGAGCAGTGAAGGAATCCAATGCACGCTCCGAAGCTTATATAGAAAAATGTTTCCACTTGCTGTAGTACACCTTCCTGGTAGAATACTTATGAGCCGCCACCAGAATTCGTTTGACGGGAGACGATAAACCAGGAGTTCTGATAATCATGGGAACTGGAGAAACCAAGCAGTGAGCTTTAGACTGTCCAGGTCTGGAGGGGGAATCCCTGAGGGATGAGAAATGAGATCCGGAACATGATCCAATGTCCATGATGGAGCCACCAGATGAGACCACAGAGAGGGAAACCAGACTTGACGAGGCTAGAATGGGGCAATGAGGATCACAAAGCTCCCCAGCCTGCAAGCTTTCTGAAGAAATTGTGGTATCAAGCGTAGAGGAGGATAAGCATGCAGAAGACCGGGAGGCCAAGCATAAGTCAGAGCATCTCTGGGGCCTTCCCCCTGAGGAGGATTCAGAGTGAAGAACTCGCTGCGTTTTGTGTTGGAAGGAGAAGGGAATAGATCGCAGCAAGGCTGACCCTACTTGTGAGAGATGTGTTCTGCTACTGAAGGATACAGAAATCACTCGTAAAGCATCAGGATAGAACTGCTGAGCCTCTCTGCTAGAATGTTGGACCATCCCAGAATGTGTGCTGCCACCAGAAAATGGCCGGTGGAGATCGCCCATTCCCACACTCTCATGGCTTCGTGACAAAGGGGATAAGATCTGCCCCCCCCCCCGTTTGTTGATGTACCAGACTACCGACATATTGTCTGTATATCAATCGTTGCTGAGAGAAAATGGGCATGGACAGCCTGCAATGCGAGAAGCACCACCCTCATCTCCAGGACGCTGATATGCAAAGTGGCCTCATTGGGGACCATGTGCCTTGAACTGTCCTTCCTGAGCAATAGCCCCCCTCACCCCAGCTGGGAGGCGTCCGTAGTCACAGTGGCCTTGGGAAATGATGGGAGAAAAGTATGTCCCCGGACCAGATCCGGGGAATGAATCCACCACCAGAGAGAGTTCCTGCACACTTGAGAGATTCTAACAGGGTGAGACAATGAGAGATCTAACAGAGGACACTGTACAGAAAGGGTCCACTGAAGGATTCGCATGTGAAGAAGCGCCAAGGGTAAAAGACTGATCATGGCCGCCATGGACCCCAACGCCCGTAGTACCACATTTACCGTCTGAGAGTGAATCTGAACAGTGTAAAGAACATTTAGCTTTCAGATTACCTGGAGTAAGGAAAACTATTGTCTGAATTGTGTCTAACAGAGCCCCAATGAAGTCTAAGGTCTGAACTGGGGCCAGAGATGATTTGCTGAGATTGATGGTGATGCCTAACTTGTGGGCCAGTAGTATAAAGGAATCCCTCACTTGACAAAACTGATGCCTGGAAGGGGCAGGAAGGAGCCAATTGTCCAGGTAGGGAAATACCTGAATTCCCTGGAGTCTCAGGTGAGCCACTACTACTGACATCACTTTGGTAAATACTCTGGGGACTGTGGTGAGACCAAAGGGGAACGCTCTGAACTGATAATGATTGGCTCCTAGCCAGAAACAGAGGAACCTCTGAGAGCATCTGTCCATCCTGAAATGATAGTATGCCTCCTGGAGGTCAGTCAAGTACATCCAATCCTTCTCATGCAGGAAGGGCAGGATAAACTGAGGGTGACCATCCGGAATTTCGTCTTGGCCACTGACAGGTTCAAGATGGATAGATCCAGAATTGGTCTTGGGTCCTCTGTCTTCTTTGGCACTAAAAAGAACCTGGAATAAATGCCTAATCTGGACTGGTTTTGGGGGGGCATGCTGGATGACCCATTTTTCTAGCAGCTTTGCTGTTTCCAGTGATGCATCCTCCCTGTGCATTTGTGGAACATCCAGGAGGTGTTTTGGTGGTAGAGGTGGCTCGAGAAATGGGAATGAATAACTTCTGGATATAATCTGCAACAATCAATGACCTGCTGTGATGGACTCCCATGCCATTAGAAGTAGCGATAACCGGCCCCCGAATGCCTCCAGAGACAAGCAGTTGGGCAACCCTTCAGGGCTGCTGTGCGGGTCTGTCCGAGAAAGGTTCTCGAGACCTGTAATTTCTCGGACCCCCCTTTGCCTCTAGGGTGAGATCTAACATATCCCCCTCTGCCCCTGAGGGAAGGTGAGTCCTGAGTGTCTCAGGGAAAAGTCTGAGATTTCCGGAACCACATCTTCTTAGTCCCTCACTGATTCCTAGAAAAGGATCATTGAGGGGCAGAGAAACAGATCCCGACAGCAGACAGAGTCTACCCGTCCTTCTCAGTCTGAACTAACAGCTCACGTACCGACTTTCCAAACAGGGAGGAACCATTGTACAAGACATCGGTAAATGACGTCTTAAAAGGTTCAGAGAACTGACAGAGCCTGACTCAAGCATGTCGCCTGATGGCAATGCCTGTACCAGCTGCTCTAGTGGCTCCCTCGATAGCATGGGAGAGGAGATGCACAGAAGTATTCGGGACTGACTTTAGAGTGGCTATACAAGCGGAAAACTTCTTCTTGCCCTCTGCCGACGTGGACTCAGGGGTTGACTCAGCTATCTCCTTCGTCTCGCTGCATCTGAATCACATGTGCCATATAATTCAGCACTCTTACAGAAAAAGTTACTGAAGAGTACACCCACTTCCTGAAGTGGTCCATCACTCCTGACATTTGCTCCAGAGGTTGAACCGTAGAGCTCTCTTGAGCGAGCTCTTTCCTAGTGGCAGCTGCCACCACCACAGTATCAACCAGGGACCCCTTATTCCAGTGTGACCTATCTGAAGGGGGGCTCAAAACTTTATCCAAGCATTTGGGAATAGGCTCCACCATGTCCAGTTCCTTCCACGCCCAATATATTATCAGGTCCACTAAAGGATCTGCAGAAGGGGACCCTCAGGAAGTAGAGGGTCCTGCGCCAAATGCCTCAAGGAACACAGATTCGTCCAAGGTTGGTTTCTGAGATCACCCCCCCAACCCCCCCCCCCCCGCTTGCAGAGGAGTTCCATGATGTCTCAAAAGGAGACATCCTTGGCGGGTGACCGGTGGGAACCTTCCCCTTCCTCCAAATTGGTGTTTTCAGTGAGAGACTCCAGTGGGGAGTCAAAGTGCCTCCTTTTGCATGTACATTTGCAAGGCATCTCCACAGTGGGGATCTCTGGGGAGACACGCCAATGTCTTGCTGCTCTCATGCGGAAGTTTCCTGAGGCAAAGTGGTGGCAGGCTGTCCCTGAGATGGTAGGATGGCTGGAATTATACCCGAAACAGGAGGAGTCAGGACAGAGTCTGAGCCCGAGATGGTCAAGGGTCTCGACGTAATCGAGAGAACCCTCTCCACCACATCAAAAGCCAAAGGGGAATAGGCATCCTGAGAAAGGCCAATAGGAGGCATCACCCTCTGACCCAATGGGGGAGCCAGAACCAAGCCTCCAAGCACTGAGATACCGACGGAAGGCTGCTCTCTGACACACTCTGAGCCAACACCAACCCTACTGCTCTGATAGCTTGTCGGACCCAACCTAGTCGGATACGACCTGCTCAAAGTCATACCTGGCATAGAGGTAGAAGGTACTGTCGGCACTGACCCCTCATCCCTGAGAGACTTCGGATTCAAGGGCTCCAAAACCAAAGGTCAGATCGGAGAAGGAATAATCGGAGTGAAAAAGGGCTGCATGCTCCCTACTCTGGAGGGAGAGGGGGCAGGCAAGACTCCCATCTGAATCTGGGTGCGGATACATTTCCGTATCATCCTGTCCATCTCCATTTCACTAATGCTCCGGGTGGAGAGGAAGAAAGAGGTGATCTATACCAGCCTGGGAGGGCGGTGAGGAGAAGCTTCATCGGCGACCAGACCCGGGGCTCCTCCAGCTCTGGGGAGAACTGAGCCAGGGAGACTGTGGTCTGAGAGCCGACCTCGATTTAGGTGGAGGACTAGTCAGAGCTGGAGATCGTTTTCTCAGCCTATCTTTCTTAGATGACTTATCCCCATCCCTGGGCCTTTTGGAGAGTGTTTGAGTCCTTGAGGCTGGGGAGGAGGTAAAAGCAGAAGCTGGGGGTGTAGGGATTTGAGTCCCAGAAGAGGGAAGAATGCCCTTAAGTATTAACTTATCCCTCCTGACCTTCAGTGTCTGGGGATTAAACCCAGCACAGATGGAGCAGAACGTCTGAAGGTGGGCTGTGCCCAGACACACTACGCACAAAGTGTGGTTATCGGCTGGGGAAAGCTTATGGCTACACTCTGTACACTTTCTGAACCCTGGCTTGGGAGTGTCCGATGTTTCCCCAAAGCAGGCCCGGCACACACACAAGCACTCAAACACACACGCTAACAGAAGAGAAAAAAAAAAGAACTTTTTTTTTAAAGCAGCGACCAAGTGAAAGGGGAGGTAGAAAGAAAACAGAAAGATGTTAACTAGGGAGAGATCGAGAGAGAGAGAGAGAGTTAACCCCAAAAAACAACACTTACCACACTTACAATGCAGAGATCTCAGACCATGATGCAGACTTTACAGACGGCAAACGAGATCTGAAGAGAGGAAGGAGACCGCGGCATTATGGGTAAGGGGAGGAGCTTTGAGCTCGGATCAGATTTTAGATATGCAGCTGAGTTGGATCCAATACAGATCTGTGAACCCACAGGTTGAAGATCAAATGAAGACAACTACTTCAGATCGAACAGATTTCTTCGTTCACTGAAAAAAAGGACAGACAGTAAGGATACAAACGGCAAAAGGTTTTGACCAGATTGGTCAAGTAACAGGTATATGTGCCAAGCCGAGATCCTATTTTGCAAAATCTGAGGGTGTGGGGTACAGCAGAAATTGCAGACATCATCTTCCTGTATCAGAACTGATATTGCAGCATTGCTCCTGTGATACAGACTCTAAATGTCAGAGCAATCCAGGCAATGTTCCAGTTGCAGAATGTGTCTTAACTCCAATTTCCATTCCAGATGATGTTCCACATGTCCTTAAGGTTGAACATTCAGCAGAGACAGTTCCATTTGCTAAACCTGATTCCAAATTCTATGTCAGATGATTTGGTCACATCTGTAGACCTAGTGTGAAATACACTGCATCCTGGAGATGATTGTCTATATGTAGTTAGTTCTGTATAATGCATGCATAAGAATTATCTTGTATTTACTGCATGCCAATCAATGTCGTCAATGAAGTATGATTCATTTCTCAAAGAGGGAGGATGTAGAACATGTGTGTGCGTTGTACCTTTAAGAAGCATTTCCAAGGTCTGAACGTGCATATATAAATAGCAAGCACGTGCTAAATTCAGTACCATTTTGAGTGTGCAGCCAGAGAGTGAGCATGTATGACAGAAACAGTCTGTTTATAAGTTTATGTAAGTTAAAGTTATTTGTATCAATCCTGATGTGTTTGTACATAATAAAGCTACTTGAACAAAGCCCACGCATGTTCGTCTATTTCATCCTGACAGGATGAACAACTCCTCTGTTGTTACTTCCAGTGGGTTACTTTAATTACCATCCGTGTCAGCCAGTCACCAGTGCCAAAGAGAGGTTTAGTACTTGGGAGCTAAAAAAAGCCAAATGAAACTTCACAACACTAAGTAAAAATCAATTCAAGCCTCCCCTAGTTGTTTATTTCTTTAAAGAACTGTGATGCTTAAAAAAACTAAACAATGTATACGATATTAAAAACATTACAACACACTATCCTAACATTATAATAAAAATAAGTAAAATGACAAAACAGAAGAAAATTAATAAAGAACAATAATTAAGACTTAAGCAAACCATTCAACCTAAAAAAACGTAGCTGAGCAGAAAGACTACAACATCCACCACGTTTCTTGTGAACAGAAAGTTAAGTTAATGGGTAACAGCACTTAAGTACATACATCATGCTTATGAAATAAAGACTACCTCTTCAGTCCAAGCAGGCATAAAAGAGAGAAAACTTGATGGTGTTAAAGGCATAAAGCACAATAAACTCTTAAAAAGAAAAATCACCTACAAAGAGCTACACTGCATATCTACAGAGGAGAGTTGCTGCTATCCCACAAATGCAATATGAATTCAAATGTGGATATTCTGGCCCTAAGGAAACAAGGAAGCTTACCTTGCCCTCTGGATTAACTTGCTGCTCTTCTTGGATTTGTTGTCTGAAAGCAGGATCAAAGAGGAGTGGTGTGGCACAGTAATGGACCAAGCGGGATGATTGTTTGAGGGTATCCAGATCAGCTACCTAAAAACAAGAACAAACCAATACAAGATGAGTAGTAGAGCAATAAGCACAAAGTCTTCTGTAATTTTCCACTGCTAAAATAAGAGCTCTTCTGAGCTGTTTCTTCTAATGTAGTCCATAGACCTAATGAAAATCCAACTAATCAGATAAAAGTAGCTGTTACACCTGCAAACCAGCTTAGGCTGTAATTAGCAGGGACTCTACTTTATTATTTATTTTTATTTTACATTTATTTACCGGGAAAGTCTGACTGGACACAGGTCCATTTTCAGTGGAGGCCCAAGGAGAAAAGCTCCACATTACAATACATTACATGAGAGTAAAAAGAAGTAGAACATACATACATATGGCATATATTCACATCAGGACAACATGCTGGTGATTAACATACATATAGCATATATATACACACAGCAGGACATCATACTAGTGATTAACATTTCTTACAGTAGACTATCAGAGGTACATTTTTTTTTCTTTTGTAGTTATAAGTTTTGTAAGGCAAATGTATACGGGTTTGGAAGCTTTCAGGGGAGAAACTGTTTATACATAGCTGTATCCTGACAAATTCTCTTGGTATGGATTAGCCTGGTGAGTGGCATGAGCATAGCCAGTTACTTAGTGGGTTTTCAGGAGTTTTTTGAATTGACTAAAGGAGGTGGTAGAAGTTATTTGGCTTGGTAGTGTGTTCCAGGCAATGGTGTTGGCAAAGAGGGACTTACCAGCTTCACTTTTATGTTTGATGACAGTTATGAGGTTCTGGTTACTAGATCTTAAGGCTCTAGGGGGAATGTGGGGCTAAATTAGTTGCTGAAGTGCTGGAGTTATCTCAGGAAGGTAGTAGAGTTTGTGCACTATAGAGAGTTGATTGAGTAGAAGTATGAGGCAACTCAAGCCAGTTGAGTTGCTTAAGGGATAGACAGTGATGGGACCTATATGAGGCTTCAGTAGCAAACTTGGCAATCTTGTTGTAGCAAGATTCCATTTTATTTAGATTAGTTATGCAGAGATTGGTCAAGATGGGAGAGGCATAGAGGAAGGTGGATAGAAGATGAGTCCTTGCGATGGTTACTTTGGTGCGTTTTGTCATAAACTGTTTGTTCCTGTATAGGAGACTACGTTTTTTATTAACTTTCTTAATGGTTTGTGCTATGTGGATGTTGAGCTTCAGGTTATTGTCTAGTTCTATGCCTAACAGTTTAGTGTGTGTGGTTGGACTGATCTGAATGTTTTCTTTGGAGCTAATGGTGAAAGTATTATTTAGGGGAAGAGCTCTGCCAGGGCTGAAAAGAATTAGTTTGTTTTTTTTGGCATTAAGAAGTTTGATGTTAATGAACCAAGTTTTGGCTAGGGTGAAGTTATTTTGGGTAAGGGTTTGCACTTCATTAAGAGTAGGGGCAACACATATGAGGGTAGAGTCATCTGCATATTGTACTATTGAGGCAGTGGGAGAGGATGAAGAGATCTGATTTGTAAATAAAGAGAACAGCAATGGGCCAAGGACGGATCCTTGAGGGACTCCTATGGTTACTGGTAACAGGGAGGACAACTGGTCCTGCCACAGGACTGCTTGCTGACGGGCAGATAAGTAGCTGTTGAACCATGACATAGAAGAGGAACTTATATTTAGGGTGGATAGGTTATCAAGAATCAGACTGTGATTTACCATATCAAAGGCTTTTGATAGGTCTAAAAATATGGAAGAAACAAATAGACCCTTGCTTCTGTGGTGGTTAACTATGTTGGTGAATGATAGTGCTGTCGTGGTGCTATGGGAAGGTCTAAAGCCATGCTGGGATATGGAGAGTAGGTTGTTATTCTGGAGGTACTGTATTAGTCGAATATGAACAACTCTTTCCAATATTTTGGATAAAGGTGATAGGATTGCTATTGGGCGACAGTTGGCACATGAAGAGGGAGTCTAAGCTTTGTAGACTAGCCAGATGTGTTAGTATCCTAAGGGATAAGTTCCTCACAAATGGAGCTTATCCTTTAGGACACTAACACATCTGGCTAGTCTACAAAGCTTAGACTCCCTCTTCATGTGCCATACATCTGCCCTTAGCACAAGTCAATATGTTAATATAAGATGGACATACGGCTATGCCAACAACTCTGCACATTTTTGCCCCACTGGCAGGAGGCCTTAACCTACAGCTGTAAGTCAAGTCCTACAATGGAATATAAAGTGTGAAATAGATAAATAAATGGGAAAAGATACCCCATATGACTAGAGAAAGTGATTACCAAGGGGGATGAATATCTTATCAATCATTAAGGCAAGTCACTGTACAATATTCTTCTTAACATTATTGTTGCAATATTCCTCATAAATGGGACAATTTTCAAAGTTCAAGAAGTATGGGTGAAAACAGCTGAACCAGAGTCCAGGATTCCCTACAGAAATCTTAGCAAATCCAGTCCTAGCACCATTAAAAATACCCAGTTTACAAAGTTCATTAAATGTGTTAACAAAGGACCAAGTAGCTGCTCCCATGATGGATCTAACATCTACACCTTTTAAAAATGCTCCTGAGGTAGCAGCAACCATAGTAGAATGAGCCTTTAAAATTTTTGGAAGGTCCTTGCCATGACTAGAAGAACAAAAGTTAATAGAGAAAAACATCTCAAAATAGTTTTAAAAAGGGCTATCCCTTTTTCTTTTCATCGTAAGAGACAAAATGTCAGTTTCTTTTTCTTAACTCCAGTTCTATCTAAATAAAATCAGAGATGGCTATCTATCTCCAAGCAGTAAAGAATTCCTTCTCTCTTATTTTGCAGTTAAGGATAAAAGACAGGGGAACTACACTGTTGTTTAAAGGTAAATTCAAAGATCATCTCTGGCATAAAGGCAGGGGTGGTTCTCAGACTCATCTCATCTTTATGAAAGACCAGGAAGGGTAGAATGCACATAAGGGTCTGTAAACACAGACACCCTTCTAGGAGAGGTTGTGGCTACCAACAAAACAGTCTTTGAGGTTTATAATTTAAGAGTAGATCTGAGTGCTGGTTGAAAGAAAGCATGAATTAACTTCAAAATCATAGTTTAAATCCCAAGGATAATGGTGGTCTAAAATGCAGTACTTTATTAAAAACTGTCTGACTTGAAAAAGAGTTATTAAAGAATATCCAGAAGTAAACAGGCAGAAATGGCTGAGAGATGTACCTTTACTGAGGTGTACACTAAGACAGAGTTAAGCACCTCAAACAGGTAATGCAGAAAGTACAGTTGTGTATACTTACCATAAATATGTTGCAGTCATCACACTTGGGTTATCTGCCTGCAGGTAGCCCTCAGTCGTCCTGAATACCAGAGTCTTGGGATTTCTGTGTCGGATGCTATCGCCTCTTCCATGACGTCAATGGGTATAAAACATGCAGCCGACACCATTACATCAGTTTTTCTTGCCCTAGATGTCAGGAGCCCCCAAAAAAGGAAGTTATTACATGGTGTGGAACACCTCCAATAAAAAGTAAATACCCCTGCCATAAAAGATGGCCATAAAGAGGATAGGTAAAAAGGAGAGAAAGCCAGGGGGTTGGAGGGAGGGAAACCAGGACTGCAACAGTGAATACACTCGAACATCCACATTTATGGTAAGTGTACACAGCTTTACTATGTTCTTCGTGTTTCACTGTTGCATCATCACACTTGGGTTGATTCCAAAAGCTGAGGAAGGGTGGAGGCAGTCGAGAAGCGTTGGGGCTGGCTAGCAGGCCTTGTAAGACTGCTGTAGCAAATCCAGCTCTGGATTTAGAAAAAATAGGTAAGTGGTAATGCTTGGTGAATGTGTGCACAGAACTCCAGGTTGCAGCTTCCAGGATGTCCCTGGTGGGTACCCCCATGGGAAAAGCTGTAGAGGTTGAAGTAGCTCTAGTGGAATGAATTCTGATCCCCAGAGGGGTAGGATTTCCATGGTGCTTGTAGCAGAAATGGATGCAGTGTGCTATCCATTTGGAAATGGTTTGCTTCGAAATGGCCTTGCCCTTTGCCCCTGCAGCAAAGATGACTAGTAGCTGGTCAGATTTTCTGAAAGGCTTAGTCCTGTCAAGGTAGAACCTGAGATGTCTGTGCACATCCAAGGAGTGCAAGATTATTTCCCCTCTATTCTGAGGATTAGGGAAAAAGGTTGGCAAATGGATGGATTGGTTTAAAGCCGCACTGGATACCACCTTGGGCATAAAAGGAAGGGAAACCCTGTCAGCATGGAAAATAATAAAGGGCTCCACCACCATTAGTGCCTGTAACTCAGAAACTCTTCTTGCTGAAGTAATAGCTAGAAGTAAGGCTGTTTTTCAGGAGAGGAATTTTAACTCTGCTGAAGCAGCAGGTTCTAAAGGGGGAAGTGTGAGATTTTCCAGTACAAAGTTAAGGTCCCAGGCAGGAGTGGGAGCTCTCCTAGGAGGCCTTAAATTGTTAGCTCCTCTCAGGAACTGCTTGATGAGAGGGTGAGAAAAGAGAGGAGGCTCAGTATTATAACGAGCTGAGAAGGCAGAGGCATGAATCTTAATGGATGAGAAGGATAGGCCTCTGTGGAGCAGCTCTGCTAGGTAATCAAGGATTTGAGGTAAGTTGGGCACAGCTGTGTACTTTCCTTGAGATTGACTCCAAGAACAATATCTTTTCCACTTTTCAGTATAGGATTTCCTACTACTAGGCCTTCTGGCCTCTAGGATGATGTCCAGCACCTGTTTGCTGAGGGATGCTGGTGGTGTATTCATGGGATAAGCCAGGCTGCAAGGTTTAGGGTTTGCAGCTGTGGATGCAAAATCTGTCCCTCCTGCTGAGACAGCAGGGAAGGTATCTGATGTAGGTGCCAGGGTAGCACTGCTGTCAGACTGCGTAGGAGTGGGTACCAGTGCTGGCGTGGCCAGTCTGGTACAATAAGGACTGCCCTCGGCCTGTCCTGTTTGATCTTGAGTAGTACTTTTGAGATGAGGGGCAGAGGAGGAAAGCATAAATTGAGAGGTGTTCCCATGTAAAGGATAGGGCGTCCACCTTCCAGGCTCTGCTGTGAGGGTTCCTGGTGCAAAATTTGTTAAATTGGTGATTTTGGGGGGAGACAAAAAGGTCCACCTCTGGGTTAGAAGTTTGAATGAGTTGGGTTCCAGTTTCCACTCATGAAGGCCCAGTGGATTTCTGCTTAAGTCGTCTGCCAAAGAATTTTGCTTGCCTGGCAAGAATTGAGCTTGTAGATGCACTTGGATGCGCAAGGCTGTGTTCCACAGAGCCATGGCTAACCTGCAGAGGGGGTAATAATGAGTCCCACCCTGCTTGTTTATGTACCACATAACTGTGGTGTTGTCTGTCTTTATCAGGAGCTGTCCTGGAAGGATAAGGTGTTTGAAGACTGTCAGAGCATTCTGTACAGCTAGCATCTCTTTTTGACTGATATGCAGGGGAATTTGTTCTGGGCTCCATTTGCCTTGAATGCATTTGCCTTCCATGTGAGCCCCCCATGCATACTCTGAGGCATCTGTTGTCAAGGTTTGGGTAGCGAGGGGTTGAGTGAAAGGAATTCCCTTGTTGTGGTTGCATGCTTCTGCCAACCAAAAGAACTCTTCCCTTAGACAAGGTATGATAGGAATCACTGTTTCCAGGTCCTGAGAATGTTGACACCAGCGACTTTTAAGTACCACTGAAGTTTTCTCATATGCAGTCTTGCATATGGACTTAGCAGAATGCATGAGGCCATGAACCCTAAGGCTTGCAGTATTTTCCTTGCAGATAACTGGGATTTTTTGGCCATTACTTTGAAATAGTTTGTCAGATGGACCTGCTTTTCTGGAGTGAGGAATGCCATCTGGGAGGTTGTGTTCAAGCTTGCTCCCAGGAATACAATTTGTTGGCTGGGCACCAGTCATGATTTATTTTCATTGATGGTGTACCCAGTGAAGTTAGAAGTCTTTTTACAAATGCTAGGTGCTGAAGTAGCAATTCCTGAGTGTCTGCCTGAATCAGGCAATCACCCAAGTATGGGTAGATTTGAATATTTCTCTGCTGTAGTATGCAATGGCTGGAGCACTCTGGGTGCAGTAGATAAGCCAAAGGGAAGTGCACAGAACTGAAAGTGCATACAGCCTGCCCTGAAACATAGATATTTCCTGCAAGACTCCCTTACGGGGATGTGCAGATAAGCTTCTTTTAAGTCTAAGGTGACTAACCAGGCATCCTTGGCTAGCACAGGAAGAAGTTGTTGCAATGTAAGCATTTTGAATTTTGGGACTACCAGTAAATACCCTGCCATAAAAGATGGCCATAAAGAGGATAGGTAAAAAGGATAGAGAAAGCCAGGGGGTTGGAGGGAGGGAAACCAGGACTGCAACAGTGAATACACTCGAACATCCACATTTATGGTAAGTGTACACAGCTTTACAGTTGAGAATTGATAGATCCAGGATAGGGCGCCAAGAGCTCTCTTTTCTGGGCACCAGAAACAGTCTGGAGTAGAAACCCTGTCCCCTTTGTTCTACTGGAACAGGTTGAATAGCTCTGATATGGAGAAGGGAAAGTACTTGCTTTTGAGTCTCTGCCCACTGGTTTGGAAGAAGGCCTGGCAACCCGCTTGGTGTTGGCAGTGAGTGAAAGTAGAATCTGTACCCCTGGAATACAATGTTTAGAACCCATCGGTCCTGAGTAATGGACATCCAGTTTTTTGCATGAAGGGCGAGTTTTCCTCCTAAGGGCGTAAGTACTTGGGCATGGCTGGGAAGGATAATTGGAAAGTCATTGTGAACTTTTTCCATAAGGGGGTGGCTTACCACTCCCTGGTTTTGAGGTGGAAACACTCCATTGTTTAGATTTCTGTATACCCTGAAACTGTAGTCTTGGTGGTCTGTTCCCCTGGGTTTGGACTGAGAAGGCCTGAGAGGGGCTGGAAATGACCAGTTTTTTGAAGGCCAATGCCTACTGAATCTAGGTGGCTGCACCTGTAAGAAATATTTGACTGTTTGCATAGATTTAGCTTTTTCTTCCATCTTTTTAAGAACAACTTCTGCTTTTGTGCCAAACAAATGCTCCTGATTTAATGGAGCATCTAGTAATTTTGCTTTGACATGGTCAGGCAAGACTTGTTCTTTTAGCCAAGCATGTCTTCTCAGTACAGACCAAATGACAGCAGCCCTGCAAGATGCTTCTAAGGCATCAAACCCACACTGCAAAGTATGTTTACTAACTTGGTTTGCAGAATGCATTAACTCATGTAAATCTTTATTTTCTGCACAATCTGGAAGTAACACTATTTTTTGTTTAATTAGTTCTATAATATGTTGCTGGTACTTCAAAATGTGAAACTGGCAATTCAAAGCCCTGATGGCAAGAGTTGCAGAGGTATATACCTTGTTACCCCATCTGTCTAAAGCTCTAGAATCCCTGTCTGAAGGGGTAGGGTTTTTGGCTGTAGTAGCCTTAATGCCTTTAAGTCCATGGGAAATGGTCTCTGGATCCACAGTAGAATTCTTAAAAAGAAATTTGTGAGAATCAGGTACTCTGTAGTACCTGTTGGTAAGGTGTCAGGAGTAAGACTGGACTCCAAGAAGACATTGTCTACAATATCCAGGACAGGGGGTATAGCTAGGGGCCTGTGCTGAGGCAAATCTAAAAATTGCCCGAGTCTCTTTTTGGACTGAGGATAGTCCTGGCATTCTCAGTGGAAATGCTCTCTTAAGGTATGCAAGGTTTCACCAAAAGAGAAATCCTCTGGAGGGGAGGTAGAGGGAATGGATTCCTCTGCATCTGAATAATCATAGGTAGATAAGGGTATGTGTCTTGGTAATCAGAAGGGTCAGAGTCATCAGACTCCTGGTCTGTAAAATCAGAAGGAAATTCACTTCTTTGTCTTTTGGCAGGGGAAGGCTGGCTTCCCCTAATTAGAGTAATAAGGTCTTCAGCCATTCTAAGCATTTGTTTTTGTGGCATGGGAGGATGAGCATGTACTTTGGACGTCGGTTTTCTAGGCATAGTGTGAACTCTGGGCCTGAGAAACTCTGTAGTGTTAGTAGGAAATGAAGTTGTCAGTTTAATATGAATACCGGTAAGGCGGAATACACCTTCAGAAGCTGGTGCCTGCACAGCGGCTCCAGACCCATCTAAGATAGAGACATCCACAGGTTCCATAATTGAAGAAGCATCTCGTGGCATACTGGACTCCGAATGGGTCTCAGCAGAGGCCTGCGAATCTGTAGAAGTGGGCATCAGGGGCTGCAAAGCCACCTCACTGAGTACCGGCAGAATGACGACAAGCTTAACGGAAGTGCCGTCGGCAGTTTTTGACCTATGCGGTCTGTCTCTGTCTTTGTGCTTTTTTGGAAGATCGATAGTCGGGTGGCTTACCGAACCCATTTTGGAATACGGAGAATGAGAGCGAAAGAATTTAGCTACAAAAATAGCCCGCCGACGAATGGTTTGGGCATTAAACAAGGCACAAAACCGACAGGTGGGACGTCCGTGGTCTGGGCCTAAACAGGTGACGCAGTAAGAATGAAAATCTCTGTGAGGTATTTGCTTTCCATGGGCAAGACAATTGTTAATTTTTTCTGACATCAGTTAGAGCAAGAAAAAAAGAATCCCCAACAGGGTACTTAGCTTTAGAAGACTTCAGGTTTGAAACTTGAAAAAATGAAAATTTCAGGTAGCGGCCGACCGGCACTTGTGAACTGCTTCTACTTCCGGCTCCTTCTCGGCAAGAAAGACTGCTGTAATGGCATCGGCTGCATGTTTTATACCCCTGATGACCTGACGTCATGGAAGAGGCAACAGCATCTGACATAGAAATCCCAAGACTCTGGTATTCGAGCCGACTGAGGGCTACCTGCAGGCAGATAACCCAAGTGTGATGACTGCAACAGTGAAACATGAAGAACATCTATAGGAGCCCTTGCTTGAGAGTGTTCTGTCCTTTGTTCTGGTACCACAGAGAATTTTTTTTCCATTTAGATAGATATGATTTATAAGCAGCAAGTTTTCTTGCATGCTTAAAGATCTGTAACATATCCTCAGAATACAGGTGCCTAAATGGAATCAAAAACATATAATAAAAACTTAGATTTAGTGTTCAAAGATTTGGATGTACCAGTAATCCCTAGTGCTGTGTAAACAAGTCCATCCTTTGTAGCAGTTTTTGGGACTGCCCTTGGTTAGCTGTATTAGAAGTTAGAACCAGTATTGACAAAGCTAAAAGGAGGTCTCCCACAGCATCTTTGGAAGGTACTCCTTTTCTTGTGGAAATTAGAGGAAAAGGCATACAGAAACAACCCTATCCAAGCAACTGAAAAGACATATGTCTTCTAGGTCTCTATATGAGGAGCCCTGGAGCAGAACAGTTGCACTTGTCTGCTGTGTTTGGAGGCAAAGAGATCTATTTGAGGAACTCCCCACTGATGGACTGTTTGTTGGAAAACTTCTCAGGTTAGCTGTAGCATCCACTCATGAGGCTCTGTCCTAGTTCTGCTCAGGGAATCTCTCCACGTATTATGCTCTGAAGAAATGTTTGTTGCCTGATGGAAAATAATGTCTTAAATAGCCAAGTCCCAAGGTATCATGGCCATCTGCAAAGGAGGGGATAAGATCTTCCCCTCCCCTTGTTTGTTACATGTCACATCATAGTGGTGCTGTCTGTCACAACTTGTAATGTGCCAGGAGTCCAAAGATGGTTTAGAACTTTAACAACTTTCACAACAGCCATCATTTATTTGATATCTGTGTATTGCAGTTCTCAAATTTCCTGTATTTAGGTGCCTTTAGAGAAGACTCTGAAAACAAGGTCAGAAGTATCAATGGCCACACTCTGGCAAAGGCTCAGAGAGGAGAAGGGGAAATCCCATATTGTACAGAAATTGTTTGGCCCATCAAAGAATTTCCTTCTCTATAAAGTGGAAAACTGTAAATGACTGAGTGATCAAGACAAAAATGGTTCAATAAGATTAATTCCTATCATTGTTAATGGAAGTATCATAATGCTACATGGAATTCTTGGGGAGCCACATCTCCAGGAAACACTAACTCCAGATTCTTTTAACTTTGTTAAACCACTTTGTGTCCGGAGGAAGGATAGAATTTAACAGAAATAAGAAGCAATATGGGCAAACCTTTAATTTAAACAAGTTAATTTGGCCAGCAAATGATATGTTGCTATTTATTAATGGCTATGATTTGTTCCTCTGACAAAAACTTTGTTTTTACAGAATAAGCCCAACCTAAATATTTTATCAGTAAAAGGAATGACTTGATTAGTGTTTGTAGAGTGAAATGTTTATGGTAAGAATTTATATTTATCATAATTAGTTCTCTATCTGGTTAGATTTTTTTGTTGTTGCTGTTGTTGTTATAAAGTAGTAATAATATGATCAATAAAGTTTTCTGGATTTCTAATTTTTAATTTGATTGAAAAATTATATTAATTGACTGAGTTACAGAATCATTTTCTATTAATACAATAATTGATTTGATCTTTAAATGAAATAACGTAGGGGATATTGGGCAGCCCTGTCTGACCCTGTATTTCTAAGTAATAATGTTTGATAACTGACCACTGAATTTTAAATAAAACTTGGCATTGGACAATACTGGGCGGTATTCATAGTCGGTTGCGCAAATGACATAGGGGTATTCTTAATGCTTACCAATAAGCATAGCAAAGGCACAATTCATACAGGTCATTAAAACTAATGCGCAAGGCCTGAAAAATAATGAGATGCAAATGAGAAATGTTGCAAAGGGTAGCATGCCAATTCATAGCCCGATTGTTAAATGCGCTTCTTCGTCTTTGATACTGGAGCTGCAGTCTGCGAACTTGTTTGTCTAAGTATGCACAAGCACTTCCGTGAAACACAAATAAATTATTCCCTCAGCAACCCCTTCATTAGCTTGTATGAAGTATGCACAAGCACTAAAATCACAATAAATTACTTTGCCCATAGAGAACATCAGCAGTCTGACTATGTATGCACAAGCACTTCCCTGACACACAAATGAATCATTTACCCCAGCAACCCTTAACATTTCCTAACATGAAAAAGCACTAAAATGAAACATTCACCCAAGCAACCCCTTCAGTAACATGTCAGTATGCACACACCCCTCCAGTAAAAATGTCCAGGTATATAAAAGAACTACCTCTGATTCCCTCGCACCTCTGTATTCTGACTGAAATCTGCTGCTGTTGGACATAATTTCAGGGCAATTTATACACTCTGTATGCAAATGAGTTCAGTATAGATTTATGTTTAAGAATTGAACTCATGCTCAGAATTGTAAACCCCCTTAACAGCATACTAGCTGTTCCTGTAATGCTTATGCGTTAATCACGTTACATGTTTTCAAATAATGGGACATTTCTGAAAAAGTATTCTGCATTTCCATAGTCATCCTGACAGTCCTGGATTTGCATAACCTCGTAGCCCCACTCTTCTTGGAGCACCACTACAAAAATACAAAGCCCTGTACTATGAATACTGCCCACTATTTTTAAAATGTTGTAAACAGGCAAATGTTAATAAATTAACACTACATAACTGCTGGAATAAGAATTTTAGATTTACCAAATCAAAAGCTTCTTATGCATAAAATTAAATGAAAGCAGCTGAAATTTTGCTTTTACTGTTATATATTTTTTAATAACGTAAAATGGCCTGTAGTATATGATTTGCCAAGTTCATTTTTTTTCCACAAATAAATCCAAATTAACTGCAATGAAAGTGATTTTTTTACATTTTCTATGAATAATTTACTGGTTATTTTGTAGTCAATGCTGAGTAAAGCTATGAGACAAGAGCTGTTAGCATCTTTGGGGTCTTTATCTGGCTTTAAGATTAAAATCATGCAAGCTAATGAAAAGTATGGATCCAGAGATTGGGAATTGCTTAATGTACTAAAAAATTGTAACGTAAGATGAAAGTTCTCTAAGAAAAAGTTTTTAAAAATTCTATTACTATACTGTCACGACTGTGTGCTTTATTATCTGCAAACTGCAAGATTATGTATTCAGTATAACTTTTTGATAAGTTAAAAACAGGAAAATTAATTTTCTCTGGTGTGAATCACAGGAGGCTGAAAATATTTTACACTAAAAAAGATGTAAATGTTTCAATATCATGATTTTTAGATTTTGGGCATGGAGGAGTGTTCATCCATCCATCTTCAACCCCTTTTCCCATTTTGCACATGTGGTCAGAGTGTCACTTTCAACAGTGACAATCATCTCGAGCCAAGACTTACACCACCAGTTGGCTAGTCCTGCTGCAGTAGTTCATCCGTACCACTCAATTTCGAGTGTACAATCTACCTCTACTGCATTTCTTTGGAATGTGGGAGGAAGCTGGAGCATCTGGAGGAAACCCAGTAGTGCTTTGAGTTCTATGAAGTTATTACAATTTTGTAAAAAAAAAAAAAAAAAAAAAACTTTGACACTCAGCTTAATATCTTTAACTGATATTTAAAATTCTGCCCAACCAGTTGTTAACCATAAATTATCTCATTCTATGAAGAGTTTTGAATGTAATGAAACATATTTGTTGCTACTGATATTTGAGTCTATCTAGAATGGCAATTAGATCTTCCAATAAACTAAATTTCTCCATATTTTTATTTTTTTGTAAAACAATATATTTAAACAGAATGCCTGCAATATACGTTTTAAATACTGCTCACATTATAATAAAATTAACGTGATGTGACTTTTCCCCCATATATGTATATAAATATATCTATATATATATATATATATATATATATATATATATATATATATATATATATATATATATATATATAAAACAGCTTATTTTCAAACATAAAATGAAAAGACAGATTTATCTATATAATAAGTTTTCCTTTTAATCTTATTTTCTAAGAAATTTAAAACAGCAATTAAAGAAGAATGATCTAAAACACTTCTTGATACTAGCTCAACTTCTGTGAAATAAGTCAATAAATGTTTTGAAATAGTTATATAATCTAATCTATCTGTTTTTGTGTCTTGAATTTGTATGGGTATATATTCATAAAAAGAAGCTAACTTATAATTCCAAAGATTTACCAAATTAAAAGGAGACGGGGAAGCTTTTAAGAAATGTCTGACTTCTTAATCTTGAATTTAATTTAAAATTAATTTAACTGTTATAGATAAGTTGCTAAATCTTTAAAAAGGTTTTCATAGTTCATAAATGCACCACATAGTAAACCAGTTTGTAAAAATAACATTTTGATATATCATTTTAACTGAAGTGAATACATTGTTAGAATCACAATAGGAGTCTATTAAGCTGAAAGCGTTTGTAGTGAGTACAAGAACAACTCCTTTAAATGTATTATTTTGGAGTTCATTAGAGAACACTTAAAAACATGCACATGCAATATCACATTCAAAGGACACATGCAACAAATGAAACACCCACAGAGATATCTTGCAGACTGCAAGGAGGTGACCTGTGCCTGACGTACAGGGCATCCTCTGACCCGTTACTAATAGATTTAATGCACATCAGCAAGTCAAATGGCATTATAAATACTTGTTCTAGGGATCTAAACCTTCTGCAACATCAAAAGAATGGTTTGCAATGACAAGTATATCTCTTATAGGGTTCCGCTGCTCTGGAACAGACTCCTTATCCACATAAAGCAAAGTACATCCCTGTCCATATTCAACTGCACCTCAGTTCTGTGGATGGGAAACAGAAAATTTACCTAGGACTGCCCTCTGTACTACTAATGGAGCAGAGCTGGGCAGTCTTCATTGTTGGTAATTTCTGCTTGCACTGAGGATGTAAGAGATCATAACCCTGGCAGTCTGAGTGAAGATGTATCAGAAGGCTTGGGACCTTTCTGCTTCTTCTGGGCTTAGTGGCTGCCACAATCTTCACTGTGCATTTCACTCACCTAAGAATACCAATATTGCAGTAGATTTTATGGTGTCAATGGTAGCAGAGTTACTACATGCTTGTGGATCAACTGCTTTTGTTATCAGACCCTTGTCATCAGGCTTTGAAGTGATGTACAGTTCCTGCCATTTCCATTTTGAGCCTTCACAATTCTGACTCACCTTTGACTTTATAGCTCATCTGATTAACAGGATTTGGAACTGAAAAAAGAAATCTGTAGAGATGGCTTGGAAACTGCAAAAAGCTCTTTCACAGGAAGGACCCAAAAGTTCTAAGACATGACTTTATATGTCCATTTTCTGATCTGAGTGGCCTTTTCTGATATGACACACTTCTTTCTTCCCTTCTTACCTTTCTCTTGTACCACCTAGCTTTTGTTTCCTATTTATCAATACTTAAAAGGTTGCAAACTATGTAATTGTTTGTGCTTTGGTTTGCCATCTTTTGAAAAGGTTTGTTTGTGTTAATATTCTACATTTAACTACTTTACTTTACTAAATGATTATTATATAAGTGCGTGTCACTCATGTAAGACTAAAAAGTGCTGACCTCTTTCATGACTCTGTATATATTACTGACATCTACTATAAAACTACAAATATGTACTGCTTAACCATTGTATGTAATTGTAAATATATGAATATGCATTCATACTAATTTTATGGGGACATATTTGTCTGTGCCAAATGATTGGGGTTATGGCTGAGAATGGTGTATAGTTCAGATCAGTCCACTTAAATAGTTCATAAATGTTAAATAAACAAACAAGTATATAACAAAGGTAATAACCTAAATGAACCTAAAACCAATAGTTCATAGGTTCATAGATTAGTACTAAGCTAACTGCCCTTTATGCCATTTTAAGCAGCAATTTATCTTATCCTGTGAGACTCAAACCCCTGCTTGTGTGTGTTGTAAAGGCAAACACACCCCATTAGGCCACCCTCCCAGTTGCAAACTCTTTAGCAAGGGCTATGGAATTACTGTTGACACAGATGTTAAAATCACCTGACACCCTCCAGTGTGGCTTAGCAGACACTAAGTCAACAAGGAAATCCATAAATGGCTGCAAAAAGGCCTTCATGCTACCAGATGGTTAACAGATGATTCATTCCTGCTTTCACCTCAGGTACAGAGGGGTCAGCACTAGTGCATCGAATGCCAAGGTTCTTGACACTGGGAATAGTGTAAAACAAACAGTTTAGTGCCAATACACTGTCAACTCTGAGGAAATAAGCGTCAAGTTTGTCAGATGTAAAGTTGGCACAAATGGATGGTATCTACTCAGTGTGTGCAAAGGATACTCTGAAACCACCATTACCAGACACTTGCTGAGGAAGAAACACTCAAAACAGGAGATAGTGAGCCAACCCACTCCTCTCCAAAAATAGAAATGGATGGGATGGCACCTATGTGTATTTGAACCTTGACAAAAAAAAAAAAAAAAACCTCACTCTGCCCCAATCGATGACAATGATTCTCATTGTAGACCTAAGAGAAGATAATGAAAAAGGGTCTGGTGTCATGAAACCTGGAGGATCCTCCTTTGAGGAACTACTGCTGTGGAGGCTTCCTACCAAGAAGACCTGTCCAGAATCAGAATAGATTCAATGTGAATGGCTGCCAACACCAATGATTTGGGAATAGATTGCTCTGGCCAGAATGCAGCCAAATGGTCATGAGACAAATTATATTTGATAGATTTTGGTACCAGACAAGGTAAGGGGACTGTCCAGAAGTTCTTTTTTCTTTTCTCTTTCTACGGCTCTATTCCTGTCTTTAAACTTGTCTTTTTCTTTTCCATTTTGCTTTCCTTGGCCCTGCCTCCACAGTCAGTATGGAGAAATTCTTTAAAAATTAGCTTGTTTTTATATTCCGTAATGGAATGGAGTCCAAAAGATTTGAAAATCTCACAGGCAGATTGTAAGTGTTCTGGTCCCAGGCATATGACACAAAGGTTGCGTGTTTCCTGGGGTACAAGTCTCTTCGAAATCAAAGTTGATACAAACTGAAGTACGGAATATGATAAAAGAACTGGAAGAGAGAGCTTTACAAAAAAACAAGGAACGAATTACATAGAAATAAATGGCAATTGCATACATACAAAATAGTGTTGAGGAGGTGGACCAAGATTTAAGTGAAGTCAGGAATTTGCCTTTTGGCACCCAACAGAATTAAACTTAATAAGACCCTACTATGTGTAGGCAAGTCAGATCCTGTGTTCCAGCTCAAAAGAATGATTTCGTTAGTTACAGCCACTTGCGCACCCAATATGTCTGACAGAAAACTTTGTAAGGAATTTTTAAAATCTGCCAACTCATTACACTCCAAAAACAGGTGTTCCCAGTTACTTCTTACTTCCCATCACACCTTCAACATTTGCTGGTTCCCACAGAAAAAAAAATCCTTAAAGTCTGCTTGGTGTATAAAAATACCTATGCAAACACATCCAAATAAAGATCATAAAATGTCTGAAGTTTGTTGCATAACTGGGATACATACATATGTTATGCATATTACCCTTAACTGTGTAGCTCTAAATTATCCCTTCAAATTATGCATCCTAAACCAACTTGTTCTACTGGAAGGATCTACTTATCCCACTTAATCCTTGCCCTCTTCCCCTCCCGGATAAATTCCTTCAACTCTTCACTAATTATTGTCCATGACTTCTCTTCTGGTTGATAAAAAATGATTGACCCATATATAAAACATTTATTTTTACTGCTTACATCTTACTATCCATAAACAAAAGCTTCAAGTTTCTCACTTTTTGTATATATGTTTTGTTTTGCATCTTCCCACATATCTTTAGCTACCATAACAGAAGCCTTTTAAATCCATACTCCTACATACTTCATCTTATCATGTCCCCATAACTATGAGTATTCATGTGCAAGTATATAATTTACAGTTACAGCCTTGTGCTTTAGCTTCATTACATTTATATCCTGAAAAGACTTGAAATTATCTCAAAATGTTCCACAACACTAAGATGTCTTTTTTTCTGGATTTATGAGATAAAAAGTAATTATCATCTGCAAACAAAGACTTTTTTTGATTACCATACCAATTATACCCTTGAACTTCCGAGTCCTTTTTTTGTTGTTAATGGCTTTAAATATAAAGCAAATAAAGGAAAAGAGAGCACCCCTGCTAGATTCTTCTTTTCAAACACATCAGAGAGGAACCCTTTCACTTTTTGCCTGCAACCCTTCATATATCTTCCTAACTAACCTTATTATTGCATCAGGGAATGCAAATGCTTCTATTGCCCTAATCAGAAAATCACAGCTTACTCTATCGAATGCTTTCTCTGCATCAAGACCCACCAACAGCGGTGGTACTTTCTTACCTTCTGCTTTCCTCTGAATCATCATGGCTCTATTGATGTTGTCAAATATTTGTCTCCCCTCCACAAAACCACACTGATCCATATCTATCAATCTTGACAACACCTTTGTCATTCATTTAACTAGTGCAGACAAACTCTTAATATCCATGGTTTACAACTGAAATAGGTCTACACGAAGCTAGGTCTGATAGGGCTTCACCATCTTTAGGTAATACAGCCACCAAATCCTTCTTCCAAGATTTTAGTGCTTCCTCTCCTTTTAAAATACTGTTAAACTAAGTCTTCCTGATCTTTATCACTTTCGTCCGTCATAACTTCCAAACTTCCACAGGAATACCATTGTTCCTGGAGAGTTTCCTGCAGACTGATTATACATCACCATTTTTATTGCATCTCCCATATTAACTGTTAGTTAAGGCTCATCTACATCTGACCTTGGCATATTTAAATCTTCCATAAAAACTTCAATTTTTGCAGTTTCTTGATTTCTATGGTTTAGCAGTACTGGAGCCAGTAAAGAATCAATGCTGGATTGGAGAGATTTGTGTACCGGTCTGTGGGAAGAGTAATGGGATGGTGGGGTACTTGATGTCTTTCATGGTTGGTTGTGGTCACTGTTAAAGCAGCTGTGAGTTACAAATCTTAAAACCTGTACCCTAAAGAGGTTGGATGCTTCTTACACATCCTACTATGTATGTCTTACAGCTCACCTGGGAATTTCTGAGTTAATTTCATAGCATACTTTATGACAGTGAAGAGAAGAGGCACAAGACTCCATGAAAGAAACTAACACATGTCATCAGTGTTGAAAATTAAGATCATACAACTGTGTTTAGTCAACTAAATATGTAAAATGGAATCTCACACTAATAGTTACAGACAGAACCTCTACAGGAGGACTTTCCCCTAACACACCCACACTTCTTATTTATACTACCTCCAAGACTGTTGTATCTTATAGAAAGGGGGATTCTCTGAGATACCACAATGCAGTCCCTTAACCATTTTGATAAGGTGACCTTGGAGACAGAATTTCCCATTCTAGGCCCAGAAACGGAAATGAAAAGTTGGTCAGTTTTATGTATTGCTTTGGTCCTGTCTAAATAAAATCTCAATTGCCTGCGTACATATCCAAGGAATGTAGGCAGTATTCTGCTTTATTAGAAAAATTTGGGAAAAATACTGGTAGGTCAATAGACTGACTGATGGAAAAATCAAAAACAACTTTGGGGAGAAAATATGGCTTCGTCCAGAGTGATACTCTGTCCTTGTGGAAGATTAGATAGGGTCTTTTGGTGCACAATGCCTGAAGCTAAGAAATTTGTCTGGACAACGTGATGGCTACCAAGAAGAGGGATTTCCAAGACAAGAATTTGAGGTCACATTTTGCTCCGCCCTCAAAGGGAGGTTGAGTCAAAGACTGGAGAACTAACATGAGGTTCCATGGCTCTATAGGCTGTCTGATTGGAGGCCTAATGTGAGAAACTCCTTTGAGAAATGTCTTACATAAACACAGTGATATGATAGGAGTACCAACCAGCCCATTATGATAATATGAAATAACCACCAGATGTACTCGTATGGTAGAGGCTGCAGCTCCACCTTTGAAAAATGGAGACAGGTATTATAAAACCGCTGTGACTGGAGCCGAATACGGATCTAGCATTTTTTCCTTTGACCAAATAGAGAACCTTTTCCATTTGTCCCAATATAGTCTTCTGGTGGATGGTTTATGAGAGGCCAGAATAATATCATGAACAGGTGAGGTGAGATCATCCTGCCTGGCAACTAATGTAAGTGAAGAAACCAGGCTGTCAGCTTGAGACTGGACAGATTCGGGTGACTCAACCCTTGGGGGTGAGAAATCAGGTCTGGAAAAGGGTCTAGAATCCACGGTCAACATAACAGATGAGGCCGAAGGAAGGGGAACCAAACTTGTCGAGGCCAAAAGGGGGCTACGAGGATCACTTTGCATTTCAACTGAATAGCTTTCTTTATGAATTGTGGAATCAGAGGGATGGGGGGATAGGTATATAGCAGTCCCATGGGCCAATCATGAATCAAGAGTGTCGCTCGGGGACTCCCCCTTTGAGGAGAACAGGGCAAAATAGCTGCTGCATTTTTTGATGGGGAGGTGAAGAGGTTGCAACAAGGTTGGCCCCAATGGTTGAAGATTTCTGCCGCTACTTTGAGATTGAGTGACAACTCGTGGGGCAGGAGAATACATCTGCTCAACTTGTTCGCAATCATGTTGGAGCTCCCTGGGATATGCGATATAGGAAAGTGGTTGTAATCTATCACCCACTGCCAAATTCTCATGGCCGCTCAACACAGGATGTATGACTTGGTTCCTCCTTGCTAGCTGATATACCAGACTACTGACATATTGTCTGCCTGAATTGCAATCATTTCAGAAGGAAGAACCGGTTGGAATGTTTGTAACGCTAACAGCACCGCTCTCACTTCTAGAATGCTGATATGCAGATTGGCCTCCAACGTGGACCATGCGCCTTGGACTGCCTTTCCATGGAAATGGCCCCCCATCCTATCAGGGAAGAATCTGTGGTCACAATAGCCTTGGGCTGAGGGGACTAGAATGGGCGGCTCCAAAGTTCTGTGTCCGGCCAAATCCACCAAAGAAGGTCCTGCTTGCAAGAACTGGTTATCGGAATCCGAAAACATAGAAGGTGATGGTTTGGGAACCATTGAGAGAGAAGCTGCCATTGAAGAATTTGCATGTGCAGTTTCACAAGAGGCACTATTGGTATGGAAGCTGCCATGAATCCTAGGACCTGAAGAATCTGCCTCGCTGAGACTTGGTTTTGACAGATTATCACCTGGAGCTGAAGCCTCAATTTCTGGAGTCTGTGAGCTAGGAGTGACACCAGACAGGATCAGGTGTCAAAGATTGCTCCAATGAATTCTATCTGCTGGACAGGAGTAAGACTGGATTTCTCTCAGTTCACAGTTATCCCCAAAAATTCTGCCAGAAAAAGGGTGTATTGCAGGGCTGTTACCAGAAGATGCTTGGTGGGGGTGGTAAGGAGCCAATCGTCCAAATACGGAAACACCCGGAATACTTGCAGTCTCAAGTGAGCTGTAACCACTGCCATGCACTTTGTGAACACTGGGGGCTGTAGAGAAACTGAATGGCAGGGCATGAAACTGGTAATGAATGGCTCCTAGACAGAAGTGAAGTAGACTCCTGGAGCGTTTGTCCATTTGATGTGGTAATACGCGTCCCGGAGATCTATCGAGCACATCCAATCACCTTCCCTTAGAAAAGGGAGAATGGACTGAACTGTGACTATGCGGAATTTGGTTTGGGCAATAGACTTGTTCAAACTGCTGAGATCCAAAATGGGTTTCCAGTCCCCTGTCTTTTTTGGTAAAATCCGGACCCTCATTGGTCTGGTGGGACTAATTGGATGACTCTTTTTTGATACAGCTTATTTCTGAAGCTGCATCTTTCCTTTGACTGGGTGGAATGTCGTGAAGTTTCATTGGAAGTTTTGGATAAGTGCTGAGGGGAATGGTGTAACCTTTGGTTTTGATATTCTGCACCCAACGATCAGTGGTAATAGAGTGCCAGGTAGCTTGGTGCAAAGAGAAATGACCCCCGACTGCTTCCAGAGGAAAGCAATCTGGCCGCACTTCAGGAGCGCTGGTAAGGCTGCCCAGAGAAAGAATCCCTGGGGCCTTGGTTACGTGGACCTCCTCTGCCTCAATAGGGGCATCTTCCAGAATTGTTACCCCTTCTGCCCCTGGGGTATCATCACCATGCATGGCACGGAAAGGACCCTGAGTTTTTTTGTGCCACATCTTCCCACTCCTCTGGTTCCTGGAAAAGGAATGTTGAGGAATTGGAAAAATGTAGACCTATGGTAGACAGGGTCTTACCATCCTGCTCACACCTGGCCACAGTGTCCTTTACCTTGGAGCCAAAAAGGGAAGATGCTTCAATGGGAGCATTCAGAAAGGAAGACTTGAAGGAGCCGCGAGGTCACAAATGCACATCCAGGCATGGTGTCTCATAACTATGCCTCAACCCGCAGCTCTAGCCACCCCTTCGGTTGCATGTGAAAGCAGCCTCATAGACGAGCTGGAGATTGATTCCAGGGTTGCTAGCTGTGAGGCAACTTTATCCCTTAGCTCGTCAGACACCTGCCCTACGTATGTTCCAGAGAGTTCGGAGATCAAGTCTCTTTGGAGCCTCGTGAAAACTGCCAAGTAGTTCAGGTACCATATGGCAAAGGTCACTGATGCAAAGACTAGCTTCCCCAATCTGTCCACGGCCCGGGACTCTCTATTGGGCGGTGGACAGTAGGACTCTCTTCAGCTAGATCCTTTTTTGTGGCTACCACCACCACCATAGCATCGACTGGTAAAACTCTGGACCAATGTAGGTTTTCCTTGGGTGGAGACAGTATCTTGTCAGGTTTCCGAGGGATCGTCTCAACAGAATCAGGGTTCTTCCAAACTTGCTGCACCACGAGTTGAAGTAGCTCATCTGCAGGCGGGGTCACCCAAGAGGTAGATGGCCAGGCATGGAAATCCTGCAGAAACATGGACTCCTCAGAAGAAGGATTAGTGGGCTTCCAGTCACCCCTCTGTTTCAGCATTTCAAGGATGTCTCTGAAGGAGACATCATCAGGGGGTGACCACGGGGACCCTTCACCGTCAATGAAATCCATGTCCTCTGTTAGAGACTCCTCAGGCAAGTCTATGTGCTTCCTCTTGCACAATCTCTTCTGTGGGGACTCCTCAGTGGGGGCTTCTGAGAAGGACTTGGAAGAGTCAGCACCCTGTAATGTGGGTACCTGTGGCTTCCCTGCCTGGTGCCCTGGGGAGGTGGCCTGTGGCAGCTGTAGCTCAGGGGAAGAAATCTGGGGATCCGACATTGGCGGAATGCTTCCAGAAGCAAGTGCCCTCTCCATAGCATGGAAAGCAGGTCCACTCAAAGAGGGATGGGAGCCCGGAATCAAGAAGGACAACCTCGGAACCTGGGTCATGCCCCGCTCTGTCGAACCCGCTCCTGAGGATGGAGCCTCAAGCAGGATCGGTGCAGACAAAGCCGCAGGTACCGAGGACGGAACCAAAGAAACACTAACAACCATGTCAAGAACTGAGGAACCTGCAGCCCAATCACGGGGTTGAGGAAGGACTGATTCAGCTGGAACGGAGAACCAAAGGGACAGTCCTGGAACCCCAGTGAGGTCCAATACAGGCGCCGAGATGGGAGGGTTCCGAAAGGGATGTCGGAGCAGAAGGCTTTGGAGCCAGAATGGTCAAAGAAGGAGAACAGGATGGAGTCCGTGCTGTAGTCAACCCAAGTCCTGCAGGAGGATTGGTCCTGGAAGGAGTGGGTATCCTCCTGGCTGCCAACAGCTGATCCACAATATGCACCACATCAAGTTCTGAAAGGCTTCTGATGGATCTAGTGGATACTCTCGACAGGGAATCAGGTCATTCTAGGAATGAACTGTACACTTGCTGTAGAAATAGGTCTATGGATGGAGAGTATCGGGTCTGTGGCGTGGAATCTACTGGCACCGATGTCTCAAGTTTGGAGACAGTTAGCAGTGGGGTCAAATCCATTCTTGTCGGGGCCATAAAAGAGCTCGGTGCCGAAGGGGTACTCGGGGCCAATACGGAAGGTTCAATCGTCATTGCAGAGATAGGCATCAAAAGTGTGCATTGTGCCAAAGTGGCACCTGGTGCCGAAGTCGTAGTAGTCGAGCCGAGGTTGACAGTTGGGTCTGGAGACAGTATCAGAGCTGAAGCTGACGCCAACACAGTAACAAGTCGTAACTGGAGCAGAAGAGTTCAGTGCTGACGAGGCAGACTTATGCTCCAAAAATAGTTTTGGCACTTTAGATTTCACAGACTTACCCTGGTCATCAGAAGGTGAATAAGGAACTGAATGGGGCCTTTTCTTATCCTTAATAGGAGGGGTTGAGACATAAGTCGCAGAAAGGGCCTCTGAAAAGGGTGACTTAAGTAGGCCCTTCAGTATTAACTTATTCTTGCGTTTGTTCAAAGTGTGCTGACTGAAACTTTGACAAATCACACAGGGAGGTTGCACTGAAAGATCGGGCACCCCCAAACAATAAACACAATCATCGTGAGAATCACTATTCAGAAGTTTACCCTTACACAAAGTACAGTGTTTGAAACCCAATGTACCCCCTTTTTATCAGACATCATGAAAATCTAAACACAACAATCAAGGTTTTAGAAAAGATTGTAAGTTCTGCTATCTCTATGTCTAAATCTATTTAAATACACACAATAGCTATCAAAAAATGTCAAACATACAACCAGACAGAAAAAAGGAAAGAGAGAAGAAATACCAACAATTTTATTCAAAGAATACCACAAGGGTAGAGAGAGAAGGCCGTTCCACCAATGGTACTTAAAAGATTACCAACCGGGTAGAAGTAGGAGTGAAAAGTCTAAATATAACTGTAAATATACAGAGTTATGAATATAAATCACAATCGAGAAGAAAAATGACAAAAAATTCCACAAGATATCAAAAAGTTTCCATTTAGCTGAGAGCTCGGATGAAACATGGCTTTATGGCTAAGTGGCAAACGAGCTCCGAGTTAACAGGGAGAAGGGCATTGTGAGTAGAAGCTTAGCTCAAGAGATTTTGGATGGCGCAAGTTTGGTATTAGTCCGACTTGGTTCCGAGGGCTTGGAACCGAACCCATCAGTGATGGATGGAAAGAAGATTAACAACATCAGTTCAAGACCTACACTAACTTGTGCAGATTTGTGGAAGAGGCAGATAGCTAACCAGGCAAGGGGTATGATAACAATGTTATACAATCTGAGTCATTTTAGAAGAAGCAAGTTATCAGTACAATCTAAGACCTTCTCAGAGTCCACAAGAAGGATCATAGGAAGTTACTAGGCTTATGGCCCTAGGGGCCCCTTACAGGCCTAGCCAAGTTCTACCCTTATTTCTAAGATCAGCAGCTATTGCCCCTGTCCAAGAGGGACGCAGGTGGAACCCCCCGGGGTGAATTTACGGTTACCCACCCAATCATCCAGATTGCATTTGAAGAGGGTCAATGAGGTGCTCTGACATGAAGTGGGAGTCTGTTCCAAAGGTCCTGTCCTTCCAGTAGGTTCTATTAATGTCACATACCAGGTCTTTAGAACAAGTAACTTGTGTACCATTTGACTTGCGGATATGAAGCATTTCCAATAAAGTAGGTGCAGAGATTGCCTTACATGCAAGACAGATTGTCTCTGAATAGTCTGTATTAAACAGAATAACGTGACAGTGATTTCAGGCGATCCACATAGGACAGATGCTAAAGACCTTGAATTTTCCTTGTAAGGAATCTTTGTGATCTCTTCAATTGCTGCAGATGCTTGGAAAGGTACATACCAAAAGGGGCATTGTACTCAATTATTGGCCTGATGAGGGAAGAGTACAGGAGGGTTATAACTTATTTTTTCTGGAGGCAATGCCCTTACTTATAAGATGAGCAATATAAAATGCCCTTCTTACCATGGTGGAGACATGATGATCAAAGATAAGGTTGCTGTCAACCTGTGTGCCCAAGTCTCTTACCACCGAGTGCATACTTAGGGTGTTGCTATTGATGTGGTAGTTAGCATGAACACTGCTCTTACTGAAAGGGATGAGAATGTTTTTTTTTCAATGAGTTTAAGGCCATGACTTTGGCCTGAAAGGGGCACCTATTCAAAAGCTCCAACTAGTACTGCTGTAAACCTTGTCAGCAACCTGATGCAACACTGTAGCAGAACTGGAGGCAGTAAAGAATCAGTGCTGGATTGGAGAGAGTTGGGAAGAGTAATGAGATGGAGGGGTACTTGATGTCTTTCATGGTTGGTTGTGGTCACTGTTAAAGCAGCTATGAGTTACAAATCTTAAAACCTGTACCCTAAAGAGAATGGATGCTTCTTATACATCCTATTATGTATGTCTTACAGCTCACCTGGGAATTTCCGAGTTAATTTCATAGCATACTTTACGAAAGTGAAGAGAGGAGGCACAAGACTCCATGAAAGAAAATAAGACATGTCATCAGTGTTGAAAACTAAGATCATACAACTGTGTTTAGTCAACTAAATATGTAAAATGGAATCTCACACTAATAGTTACAGAGAACCTCTATAGAAGGACTTTCCCCTAAACACCCACACCCATGTTTCTTATTTATACTACCTCCAAGACTGTTGTATCTTATAGAAAGGGGAATTCTCTGAGATACCACAATCTCAATGCCACAAGTACAAAAATACCACTCACAATTCTGTTACTGCATTTTGAGTGACAACTGCAACTGTCTTGCATACCTGCCTACTATTCTAAGGTAGAACCCCCCCCTGAAAATGGTTCTGGGTGATCAAAGATCTTAGCAATCTCCAACCTTCATTTTTTTCACTGTGTGGTTGTGGAATCCTTCTCCCTGACAACACCGCAGAACCCCACAATAAGGATAGGTCCTCTTTGTGAGGGGGGCAGAATCTTGTGATCGGAGGAGGACCTTAATGATGATGACAGGATTTGATAAAAGGTACAAACTACTCTTCAGCTTCAGCCTTCAAATCTAGTTGGTCAAACTTCTTTCAAGAAAGTTCTACAACCAATAAGGATTTAACAGAATGACATGCTGAAATCCCTATCATATCTTTGAAAGACAGAGAGCAAGACAGTTTCTGGTAGAATGTCAATTTGTAGGTTATACTGGCCATGGACCTGCTTAAGTATACGAAATCTTTCAAAGAAACAAAGGACTCCTTGGAAGAAACCAGCCAAGAAGAGCCTTTCTTCACTGACACCAAAGCATGTTTTTTCACCTGAAATTGGACATCTTGCTAGCCAAGATGTCCAAAACATTTTTCACAAATGACTTCAACATGAAATTCTCAACCAGTTCCTGGGCTACCCTACCTTCCCTCTAAAAAGCAAGATCAGCAGAAGACCAATAATTATGGGGAGATGGTAAATGGAAGTGTGAGGAAAAGAAAAAAAAAAACAGTAATGACACGCCCTATCTCTATATCCCCATTAGGCCCCAAGGAACCTCCTGCACTAAAACCTAACTGATACAACAAAATGCAATAACTCATTTATATGACTGCATCATGCAGGATTCAAAGACTTTCTTCTTTCATCAAGTGCAAAAACACTTCTTTCCCAGGATGTGTGAGTCATCTTATGCTTTCAGTGATCCTCACTAAGGAATGCTTGCAGGATCACTTTTTAGACTTTGCTGAATCCATATACTTTCCTCAAAGTGCTTTCTCACAGTATTAAGGTACAAGCACTCACCTATGATCAAGTCTAAAACAAAACATGTAATGTGCATGGCTTATGTAAGACAAAACATACAGCGGGTATGTCTTTTAGAAAATACTTCTGTCCAAAATAACACTTGTGGCATATATTCCCAAACATGGCTTCTAGCTCTCTTCCCCAAAGTCTACATAATTTCTCGTTTTTCTAATTATTTTATGCCCTTCATGTCTGTTTACTATGAAGCCCCATCCATCTGATCACCTATACATTCACTCCAATATCCCGAGTGCAAACTGGTGAATGGACAACCATCTAAGCAGCCACGAAGGGTAGATACTTTTTTCCCCTGGCTTATGTGAAAGTAAAAATGGCAACCTGATGTTTGTAGACTACCACAGCACTGCTCTGTAGCACCTGACAGGAAGATATTTTATTTTGACTTTTTTTTAAGCATGTTAAACTGTTTGGCGAGAGTAGCATGTCGCATAATGCATCTCTTGCCTTTGCTAGCAGCCACTGACACAACAGTTTGGGCTATCTCCACCCCCCTGCCCCACAAAGAAGGGGAAATTAGTGAAGACCATTTAATCTTACTCTTCCTCACTTGCTACTCCAGTGCTATGGGCAATATACTTTCTGACAAAACAGCAGAAATCACTTCTTACTACCTTCTTCATCAAAAACATGAAAACAAAGGTGCAAGGCAGATTTTTAACTGTATGGCCACTGGGAAAAAAACAAATAAAAATTTGTGCCTGGAAGGCATTATACTGCAGTGCTTCACTGAGCTTTACTTCCTTTAGACAGGAGGAAAGAAATGAAGTAAGAAAAGTCTACCACTAACATTTATTGGCCATCCTCTGCAAATTGCGATAAGAAACTAAACTTCAATGGCAAAATGGCAAACTCACTAGTAACTGCTGAATAGTGTGGTACGGATGCTTCCCCTGCTTGCAAAAGTAAGGCTGCATTTTAAATCGCTCAGATGAATGAGAGTTCATAAACAGAAAGCACTACAATTACATGTACATACTTACAGTGATGGGCATGTTTGATTGAGCAGACCTCTGTTGCCAGGTTACAAAAAGGTTCTCTATCTTCAGCTGCTTTTCCATTTCTGGTTTTCAAGAAAGAAAACAGAAAGTATAGTCACTCTAAATAAACAGTCCTCATACAGGAGCAACATTACACATAATGGCAAGTAGGCAATCTATGCTCAAGCACATATAGAGGAACAGAAATTATTTACGATGCCTACAGAATGTACCGTCACTGAGCTGTAAGTGATGAACTCTCAAAGAAGGAATATTTCAGCAAGCTTCCAAGGACGTTCTGTTCAGCTCTCATCTTTAACCACAAATATTACACAAACATATCTAATGAGAGCTCTCTGGAGTATACCCAAGAATCCAAAAGCACATTTGAAAGTGTTAAAACAGCATACAGCATTTTAACTCACTGGTATTGCTCATTTGTTTTCATAAATGTGTATATACATTTTGGATGTTCAAGACCTACCTGCCCATACCCCTCTGAATTCTTTCCCCAACCTCATCCTTGCCCACTGCTCTGAAGTGACAATATCATGTCCCTATTTGGCTGAACTGAATAAATGAACACAGTGTGATAGGGGCAACAGGCAATCAATGGAGGGCTACAATAATCAAAACAGCCAAGTACTTACTTTCCATCTCATAATTTGACCCAACCCCTGCAGTAGCCTGCTGGCATGTTGATATTACATTCCTTGCAAGCAACTGTACATTAGGTCTTCAGATGAGGTTAGATAAGCAAGGGTGGTCACTGACAACTCTTCTAACTCCCAGCACATAAGAGCGCATTCCTGGCCACTTAATCACAACCTTCTCATTTGTTTTTTTTTTTTTGTCAAACTCCAGTCAACCAGCAGCAAAGCTGGAGGAAATAAAAAGCTTTACGCCATTGTACCAGCAACTAAACATACTGCTAAACACACTGATATAAGACCATTTTTAGACTTTCTTGGTACAGTAGTGTGGTGAAAATAAAATAATGTAATGCAACCAAGTTCAACAACAAGAACTACAAAAACAGTTCCAGTGCTACCCCGATGAGAATGCATCAGTAAGAGATGGTAATGATTTAAGTTCAGGAAAAAAATGTCAGACTGTGAACTGGTAAAGTACTTAGTATCCAGGCTGCATGCCTGAAATTTACTGGAAGTCAGAAGCCTTGACATGAGAATCTACTAGCTTGTTGGAGACTCCAGCAAGTAATTCAAAGGTGTATGCACTCAACTGACAACAAATACATGACCTTTTCCAGTAAAAGGATATGCAGCTATAACAATGCTAGATGACATGCAACCAGTCTCTGTTTAGCTGTCTTACTCTTGCTTTGCTCATCTGTCTGTCCAAACTACTTTAAACCTGTTCAACTTGGCACTCTCCACCACACTGCAGAATAAATTTCCAAAGGAAAATGGTGCTAGCTTATAAATGAAGGCCACCTCCCTGACCCCCCCCACCATAGATAATATATGGATTTATCATGTAACCACATAAAAAACGAAATGGATCATACTTCTCTTTTGTCAGGAGACAGCAGAAAGGAAAAACCTCATGTCTCCTAGACAGCTACATGAGGGTGTGTCACAATATGATGAAAGAAGTGAGAATAAGCATGGAAAGAGGACTCAGGAACAGGACTACCACACTCACTGGGAAACTGAAATTAGTAAAAAAAGACCCATTAGAAAATCAGACAATATGAATGGTTAAGGATGCCTTTAGGGTGATTCCTGGGAGACTTCATCTGATCATGACCTGTACCTTAAACTGCCGAACTAACTGAATGCTAAAATGCCCGTAGTTAGAAAATTAGTTGCATCTCTCAACCTCAGGTCTCCAACAGACACTGAAAATGCAGGATGACACAAGGATTAGTTGAAATGAATCTGTTGGAATTCCAGATCATCAAAGGCATATTAATGATTAGGGAAGTCTTTTTTTACCTAAATCATCCTTTATCAGTTGTCAAATACACAAAGAGCAAATACATATACAGCAAAACAGAATTATAAAACAATGCAAGTAAAATTTCTGACCCACAAATGTTTTCAAACTGTAAAATGACATAGATACAATAGTGAGCTATTACAACTTGACGTGCTTAAAAATGAAGAGTCAAAGTAAAATAAAAGCCAAACAACTGACGTGGAAGAGATTTCCTATCTTACTATGCCACAAGTGCTCCAGCAATAACTGATCGCACTTGACTATTCAGCCACTCCTCTCAAGGGAAATGCTTACTTGTACACTACCGATATATTTCCCCTCTATCAATAACGACTCTGCTTCTGATAAATCAAGTACAATTTTATATAGATCTTCAGTCTTGGATGGCTCTTCTTTTCTACCCCCATTTTCTGGTAATACTTTCTTTTTTTTTATTTAGTTAAGAACAATCACCCCTAACAACTCTCTCTCATGTTTCTTCAAGGGTCCATCTAGTGCAGAATCTAGCAAAAACAAAGGTGCACTATCAGTTGCAACTAACAAGGCCTGCAGTAGCTACTAACAATCTGCTAAGTCTGCGCATTCACAAAAAATGTATGCTGCCATTTACCCCGTTCATCTACCATACAACTACATTAATATACTTATGTAGAGGAAACATATGTTGTAATCTGCTTGGCATACAGAAATCAATATGAAAGCAGTTCCATACTAGTATTCTAAACTTATGGGATCATGCGCCATACCTCAGAAGTGTCTATCAGTTATTTTCATCCCAAGCAACAAACTCCAGTCTTCTATCATTATTCTTACTGGTTCAAAATATCTACTGACATCTTGTATAAGTTACTAACCAATTTACTCAGTGTCCAATCTTGTTTTTTCACCCCCCCCCATATAATCAACCCATTTGGGGGTTCCTTAAAACACTTAACTTCCCAAACTACCTTACTGAAAAGACACTTTCCAAACCACCACAAATTAAATAATCCTGTTTCACTGTATTGTAATAGTGCTGCATCCCTGGAGGGGAATAAATATAGCAGATTTTTTTCAGATGAGCCCAATACGTGACTTCCTGATGCCTACTGAATCATATTTCAAAATGTATATACAACTCCAATATCTGCGATTTCACTTTATTACAGGCCAGGATGAATCTCCATTTTCCAAGGCCTAACTTATTCAATGCCCACTTATAAGCATCAGTTATTCCCTAGGGTTTTCTCATTAGTGCTTCTGCCTGGTTCATAAGTGTATACTAGCATAATGACAGCTAGGGCTTTTATAATCCTAGCCGTGTACCTAAATGTGTCCCACAAGTTATATGTTTTAGGCATTTATATAGGAGTAATCCAATGGTCCAAGCTTCACTTACACAGAGTTGGGGAGGGACTTATCTGAATACCCAGATCTCTTACCACTGGGTCCACTCTTGGTGGGGGTGTTATCAATGGAGCCTATTCCAGTGAAAGGGAATTCTCTAAGATACACATCTGTCTCTCCAACATGTCCTATTTATGTTACAAGAAAAATTTAGTTCTTTAGATCTATTAGTTCTGATGCTGTTTATTTTTCGGATGTGCAAAAGGTTCATCAGACCTGGGTCCAGGGATGCCTCGTCTGCAAGGCATAGATCAACTTTCAGTAGTCTACAGGAGAAAATATAGAGCTAGGGCTTTGAGGCAATCTTCATAGGACATTGTGTTTATCCCTTGTATTCTTTTTGCAAGGAACCTTTGTGGACGTTCCAGTTGCTGAATGTACATACATAAGGGGGCATTATACACAATGAAGGGTCAGAACAGAGCCAAGTATACTGGTGCAATGACTTCCTTGGACCTAGATGTGATGCACCTACTTATAAGCTGAGCAACATAGAAGCATTTCCTTACTATCTTGAATATATGTTGGTCGAAGGCAAGGTTACTGTCTACATGTGTTTCGAGATCCCTGACTAGTGGGTCACTTCTTAGTGGTTTGCTATTGATGATGTAGTTTCCTGGGGAAGCAGACTTCCAAAAAGATACTATAACACATTTCTATGCATTGAGTTTTAAGCCATGGCTTTGGCACCAGTCATCTGTCTGTGTTAGACCCTCTTGTAAGACATTAGTCTCTTGAAGGAATTCTACGACTACTCCCAGTTTGCAATCATCTGCAAACTTGGTCAGCCAGAGGCCTTTGACATTAGCCTTGACTTCTGAGAAGTAGATGTCAAAGAGGAGCGGGCCCAGCACACTGCCTGGAGAGACTACACTGGTGACTGGCCTCTTTGAGGAGGTGGTTTCACATATCCTAACTTCCTAGACATATCTGTGGGCCAGATGGCTATCCAGCATGTTATATAGGGGTTTATGCCTAATTCCATAACTTTGCTAACAATGCCAGAATGGAGTATTGTATCAAATGCCGTAATCAGGTCAAGGTAGGCAGTATGCACTCTTTTACCCTCATCCACTGCCTTGATGACCTTCTCAAAGATATTCACCAGGTTCAGTAGGCATGACCTTCCTTTGACAAAGCCAAACTGGGATGGAAACAGTGTTTTAAGGTGTCCTATGTCTTGGTTAATATTTTCTATGATAATTTTTCCATGGCTTTGCATATAAGACTAGTCAGAATAAATGGGTCTGTCGTTTCCGGGATCTACTGATGGTCCACCCTTATGAAGAGGGATGACTGTTGCAACTCTCCATTCTTGTGGTACAAAGCCTGTTTTAAGAGTATAGTTAAACAATAACTTCAGTGGCCCTGATAGCTCATATTTTAGACTATTCAGGAGGCATCCTGGGATATTACTGGGACCCACAGAGGCTGTGTTCTTGGACTTAGCGAGAGCAGCCAGGACATGCTCTCTACTTATAGATGGAAGGGTTAATCTTTGAAGGTATTTCTTGGAAGGTGGTTAGGGTGGGTGGGGGTAAAGTTGAAACTGAATTTGTCAGCCAGTAGATTCGCTGTCACCCGGCTCAGTGAATGTGACACCATTAACCACCAGTTCAGCACACTGCTGTGTGCTGCTTTTGAGGCTTCTGAGAAAGCTGAAGAAGGCCTTATGGTTGTCTTTTGCCTGGGAAGCTATTTTGACCAATTAGCACTCTTAGCTGTCTATTTTGATGAGAGAGTTATCTATATGGGAGTTACAGTTCCTGATTTTAGCCATGATTTTTTTTTCCATACACTGTATAACCTGTTTAATCTGGGATGCCACCAGGCTGGTTTGTTTTTGGAGTTAGTTTTGGACTTACTTCTGGCAGTTACAGCTGCCTTTGTTCAGGCACTGAATGGTTGTACAGAGTTTCTGTCAACAACTGTTCATAGGCTGCTGTGTTTTCTGGATTTGGAGGGGCACTGAATTTTAACTATCGCTTAATGAAAGGTAGTCTGCCTTGGAATAGTTCCTAATTGTTACTGGGTTTACTGGTGTTACCAAGCTGATTTTAATTTCAAACGAGACAGATTTATGGTCAGACCTTACCAGGGAGGATGTGACATTGGGGGTGATGCAGAAGTTTTCCATATTTGTGAGCATGAGGTCCAGTATATTGGAACCTCTAGTCAACATATACACTCTCTGGTTAAGGGTGTTTGTATTTACGAAGTCCAGGAATCTCTGTGCCTACAGATTTGGGGCCATGTAAGATTACCATTCTGTAGATGGATAATTAAAGTCCCTCATAAGTAAGGTGTTAGGCTGGATAGTGAGCATCTCCAGTAGATTTAGATATGCACTATGAGTTTAATGGGCAAACAGGGTGACCTACAGCTTGCTTGGATATGGTAATGAATTTTGTCTATGGTGACCTGCAAGTGGAGAAAATGCAGCATATCATCCTGTTTAACCAACTTAGAAGTATGCTTGTTATTGATGTATATCAAGAAACCTTCACCTTTAATCTTTGTCTGTGCAGCTACTGGCCTAAAAGTGTGGAAAGCACTGAAACCTTGTACAGCCAGGTTAATCTCTGAAGCTTTAAAGCATGTCTCTGTAACTGCACAGATGTCTGTATTCTCTAAGGTGAGAAGGGCTTGGAGGAAGTTTAGCTTTTTGCTTTGACACCTGTCATTGAGCACTAACACCTTGAGGCTCAGTTGAGTTGATATTGCTACATCAGTAGGTTTTTCAATTTGGCATTGCCTAAAATAGGCCCTTTATGGAAGGATAAAGATTTAGCCAGTATTTGAAAGCCTAGATGGGGACAGGTGCAGACCATCCATGGTAAAGCAACCATGTCTTCCCATGCTGACAAATACTGGATGACAAATACTGGATCCCCTTAGAATTACACCAGAACTCAGCCAATTGTTTAAATCAGTTAGTTATGTACTCACCATAATGATCGATGTATGCGGTCCATCTCGCCTGCATTCCTTACTCACGGGTTCGGAGCCGAGAATCGGCTCCGACTCGGCCAAATTTCTCTAGCACGAAGTCTCTAATTGGCTGGGCTAACCCGGTATCCCAAGATGCACCTCGCCCTAGCCCCAGATCTTGTTTGCAATCATACCAATCATAACCCATGCTCAATCAACACTGGAAAAAATTCCAGCCAGATAAAAGAAAAAAAAAATCACTGACCTTGAAGGGTCCACAGAGCTAATATTCCTCCAAATCCTCTAGGAAGGGGGCAGGTGGGAGGGTATGTAGGAATGTAGGCGAGATGGACAACATACATCAATCGTTATCGTGAGTACATAACTAACTGATGTTATGTGGTCCTATCTTGCCTACATTTCTTACTCACGGGACAGCGTCCCCAGCACCTCTATCCTGGGAGGCTCATAGGAAGATACTCCTGAGAACCGTGGAACCAAAGGAAGCCCGGCCCCTAGAAGCCACGTCCAGCTTGTAATGAGTAATAAAAGTGTTGGGAGAGACCCAAGTGGCCGCAGCACAAATATCATCCAAGGAAAGCCTAGCATGGAAAGCTACTGATGTAGACATAGCCCTGGTGGAATGAGCCTTGACGGGAAAGGGTAAAGTTCTGCCTGCTGACGTGTAGATGAATGAAATACAATCTTTGATCCATTTAGAAATTGTGCACTTGGAAATAGGACAACCTGCCCTGTTTTCTGAAAAGGACACAAACAGTTGATCAGATTTCCTAACATGCTTAGTCCTATGCAAACAGAATCTCAGTTGTCTGTGCACATCCAACTGATGAAACCTGAACTCTGCTTTATTGGAAAAGTTCAGAAAGAACACTGGTAGCTCAATAGACTGATGGAGATTGACAGTGGATGACACCTTCGGAAGGAAGGAAGGGTTAAGCCTCAGGGAAACTCTGTCCTTATGAAAGATCAAATACGGAGGTTAATGGACAAAGCTTGAAGTTCTAATACCCTTCTGGCCGATGTAATGGCTATCAGAAAAGCCGTCTTCCAAGATAAGAACTTCAAGTCACAAGTGGCAGCCGGTTCAAAGGGTGGTGATGTCATAGCTTGTAGCACAAGGTTCAGGTCCCATGGCAGTACAGGTTCTGAAACAGGGGGACGAAGTAACCAAGCGCCTTTTAGAAAGGCTTTACAGAGTTTGTGGCCCATAAGAGAGGGCTCGTAAGATGTGTGAAAATTGGAAATTGCAGCCAACTGTACTTTAATGGTAGCGGGCGCGGAGCCCTGACGGAAAAACACGGCTAAAAAAATCTAAGACCGACGGAATTGGGGCTGTGAAGGGGTCCAAACCTTGGGCCTGAGCCCAAATAGAGAATCTCCTCCATTTGCTGGAATAAATCTTCCTGGTGGAAGACTTATGAGAAGAAGACAAGATGTGCACCACTTCAGGTGAAAAGGAATGTCGTCTGACTAGCAATGGAAGTGGAGCAGCCAGGCTGTCAACCAGAGAGTTCGCAGGGATGAATGAAGGTGTCCTGACATGTGAATCAGGAGGTCTGGCACTGGGTCCAGAGTCCACGGACCGTCCAGTGCGTACCGTTGAAGAAAAGGGAACCATACTTGTCTAGGCCAGTGTGGAGCAATAAGGATCATCCTGCTTCCCAAGGATATGGCTTTCTGTATCATTCTTGGTAACAGAGGAAACGGAGGGAAAGCGTAGACCAGACCGAGGGGCCAAGCATGAGCTAGAGCGTCCCTGGGTGACTCCCCCTGTGGGGGGATCAGAGTGAAGTACTTGCTGCATTTGGCATTGAGGGGGCTGGCGAAGAGATTGCAGCAAGGCTGACCCCACCTTTTGAAGATCTGAACTGCCACTCGGTTTTTCAGGGACCACTCGTGAGGCATCAGAATAGCTCTGCTTAGCCTGTCCGCTATCATGGTGGACTTACCCGGAATGTGCGTTGCCACCAGAAACTGTTGGGAAGACACTGCCCACTGCCACACTCGCATGGCCTCTCTGCAGAGGGGATAAGGTTTGGTTTCCCCCTGCTTGTTCAGGTACCACACTATGGACATGTAGTCCAAGTGAATTGCAATCGTTCCTCGAGGTAGAGAGTCTTGGAGTGCTTGCAATGCCAGAAACACCACTCTCATCTCCAGAACCTTGATGTGCAAGTGTACCTCATGATCTTGCCAGGTGCCGTGGACCGTCCTGCCTAGATAATGCCCCCCCACCCCATCTGGGAGGCGTCCGTGGTCACCGTGGCCACTGGAGACATAGGAATCAAGCTCCTTCCTCTGTCCAAATTGGAGGAGCATAGCCACCAGAGGAGGTCCTGTTTGCATCGTTCCGTGAGAAGTATCAGGTGGGAAAGAGGAAGTGTCTGAAAGGACCACTGAACCGACAGGAGCCACTGTAGGATCCGCATGTGTAACCTGGCCAGAGGTACCAGCATGATGGTGGAGGCCATGGATCCCAAGAGCTGAAGAACTAACCTGGCCTGAACTTTTCTGAGAGGCAACAGTGCGTGGATCTGAGACTGCAACACTCTTATCCTGTCCTGTGGCAGAAAGGCGCGCATTTGAATAGAGTCTAGCTCTGTGCCTATAAAAACAACATGCTGTGAGGGCTGCAAGGCAGACTTTTCCCAGTTCAAAGTAATTCCCAGACGTTGGCAAAGTGAGATGGTCGTCTCCCTGGCTTGAACGAGCAGATGCCTGGTGGGGGCGGCAAGAAGCCAGTCGTCCAGATATGGAAACACCTGGAATCCTAGACGTCTCGGGTGCGCTGTCACCACTGCCAAATACTTGGTAAACACCCTGGGGGCTGTGGTGAGACCAAAGGGCAGGGCACGAAACTGGAAGTGACTGGATCCTAACCAGAAGCGTAAATGACTCCTGGATGCCTTCTCCATTTTGAAGTGGTAGTAGGCATCCTTGAGATCGATGGAGCACATCCATACTCCTTTCTCCAGCAGTGGAAAAATGGACTGAAGTGTGACCATCTGGAACTTGGACTTCAGAACGTAGTGATTCAGTCGACTGAGATCCAGAATGGGTCTCAGGTCCCCTGTTCTTTTCGGCACCAAAAAGAGTCGTGAGTAAGTTCCTGATCTGACATGGTCTGAGGGGACTGGTTGGATGACTCCTTTTTCTTGCAGCTTTGCAACTTCTACTGCTGCTTGATCCCGTTGACTGGGTGGGAATTCCAGGATCCTTCCAACTGGGGGGGTGGGGTCGACGCAAAGGGAATAGTTTAACCTCCAGTAACTATTCGAAGCACCCAACGATCCTGGGTGATGCTTTCCCAGGCTTCAGGATGCAACGAAATTCGGCCCCCGACTGGCTCTGGAATAGCACAGTCGGGCAACGCCTCAGGAACACTGGAAGGAAGAACCATGAAAGGAATTGCGGTCTCCCGAGTTGCGGGGGCCTCCTCTGCCTCTAGGATGGTGTCTTCCGGAATAATTCCCCCCTTCTGCCTCTGGAGGGGGACTCACCTTGGGCTGCGGGAAAGGGCCTCTGAGACTTTTTGAACCACATTTTCCCTCCTCTCTGAGCCTTGGGATAAGGCCTAGAAAGGAGAGAAAAATGGGCCCCTACGGCATATAGGGTCTTTCCCTCCTGTTCGCATCTGGTGAGGGTGTCCTTCACTTTGGGTCCGAAGAGACAGGACCCATCAAAGAGGGCGTCAGTGAAGGAAGACTTAAAGGCCTCCGCGAAATGACACAGGCGCATCCAGGCTTGCCTTCTAAGAGCTACGGCTGAGCTAGCTGCCCTACTCGCCCCTTCGGCTGCATAAGATATGAGCCTCATAGACGAGTTGACAACAGAACCTAGGGTAGACAACTGGGCGTTAACAGTCTGCGCTACCGCCTCAGGCATGTTACCCATCAGAGTATCTCCTAGCTCCTTCAGGAGATCTCTTTGGAGCCGAGTGAAATGACAGAGGTAATTCAACGACCGTAAGGTAAAGGTCGCCAAAGACAGGGTATGCTTCCCATACCGGGCCATACTCCTGGACTCCTTGTTAGGAGGATGGACTAAAGAAGAAGCCTCTGCAACTTCCTGCTAAGTGGCTGCCGCCACAAGGCATCTACCAAAACCCTTTTTGTAAGGAACTCTTTGCCCAGGGGAGCCGACAGAAACTTGTTTGGATGTCTGGGTGCCGGTTCCACGGAATCAGGGTTCTCCCACACCCTTCGACAAATCAAGTCCAGGAGTTCGTCGAAGGGTGGAGACAACCAGGAGGTGGAGGGTTGAGCTCTGAAGGCCTTGAGGAATACCGACTCCTCCTCCTCAGAGGGGGTCTTGGAAGGCCAGTCGCCTCTCTGCCTCAAAATCTCCAGGATGTCGGAGAAAGAGACATCATCAGAGGATGACTTGGGGGACCCCTCTGACTCCTCGAGGTCGGTATTGGAAGTGGGGGACTCGTCCTGGGAGTTTATGTGCTTCCTATTGCACAACTTCTTACTAGGGGGATCCTCAGGCACCGACTCTGAGGGGTCCTCAGAAAGTAGGGGACCGCTCAAGGGGGTATCCCCAGACCTTCGGGCTCCGCCATCCAAGGATGGGGGGCATCAGAGGCTCTAGCCGGGGTGCAAGGCGACGGAGTGACCGATCCAGGTGATGTAACTGACGATCTGGCCAGTGCGCTCCTCATGGCCTCGAAGGCAGGTCTCCCCGAATCTGAGGACCGACCCACCTCTGAGACCACGACCGGAGTCGGGATTCCCCGAGCTGAAGCACCGAGAGGGAGGCTAGGAACCGACAGTAGTCCCGAGATATCCCCCTCGGGTCCGACTGAGGAAACCCGAGTACCGAAACCAGGGGATGGAATCGACATGGTTGGAGCCGACGCCGGCTCCAATAGACTCACTCGGGGTATCAGAGCTGACACGAGAACATCACTCGGCGCGGAGCACTCCGGCTCTGACCACACATGGGTGCTCGGAGGAGGAACCACAGGTACCAGAATGGGGACTGGCTCCAGAGCCGACTGAGTCAAAGCCGAGAACAGTTTTGCTAGCACCGGCGACTGCAGGAGCCTCTGGACCACCCTATCCACATCCAAATTAGACAGCCTAGAGGATTTGGAGGAAATAGAAGGAGATCGGGATCTCCTACCCGGAGACACATGCCTGACACTGGGTGACCGGCTCCAATAATATCGGAGCCGAAGCCGGCTCCAGCACCACTGATACCTCCTGCGGCCCCGAGGACAATGGAGCCAAGGAGGTAGTATCCCCTATCAAAACCTTCTCCTGCGGCCCCGAGGACAATGGAGCCGAGGAGGAAGTATCCATAATCGAGACCGTCTCCTGCGGCCCCGAGGACAATGGAGCCAAGGAGGCAGCAATCACTATTTTAACCTTCTCCGGGGGCTCCGAGGAAGCAGACGGAGCCGGAGATCTCTTCTTAGCCTTGGAAGGCTTAGATTTAGGACTGGAAGAAGAAGAAGAATCTAAGGACTCCTCAAAAGAGGGCTTAATCAGGCCCTTCAAAATCAGTTTATTTTTTCTTTCCTGCAGTACCCTCGAGCTAAAAGCGTGGCAGAAACTGCAGGACTCCTGCAGGTGAATAGCCCCAAGACAATACACACAGATGGCATGGCCATCCGTAATAGACATTTTGTAGCCACATTTAGTACACTTTTTAAAACCGGAGGTTTATGCTCCTTCTGCTCTTTAGACATGGTAAAAAATAACAGCACACTGTCAACCAACAAAGACAAAAGAGGAAGGCAGGAAAACAAACACCACTAACGGCCAAGGAACTCTAAATCAAACATTTCTTGGAGTAGCAGGGAAAGACAAGAACAAATCCAACTACAGTTTTAACACCAGAAAAACAACATAGGAGAGGACTAGGTCCTCTATCTTAAACGGGCCTAGCCCGCCAAACAAAGGGATACCACTAACACTCACAATGAAACTTAGACAAGGAGAAAACTAGCTATTAAAACAGCTTTTGTAAAATAACAGACTGCTAAAATACTTAGAAAAAGTATTTGAAAGGGTACTTAGCCACAGCCAAGCGAGACCACGTCCTAACTCTACGAGCAGCAAACAAGATCTGAGGCTAGGGCAAGGTGCATCTTGGGATACCGGGTTAGCCCAGCCAATTAGAGATCTTGTGCTAGAGAAATTTGGCCAAGTAGGAGTCAATTCTCGGCTCCGAACCCGTGAGTAAGGAATGTAGGCGAGATAGGACCACATAACATCAATCAGTTATCTTTCGCTAACATTGTGGCATTATTCTTGGAGAAGGTAATATGCTGCTTAATGGTAGGCTCATACCGGCCTGAGACACACAGTCAGACAGATCTATAATGTCTCTCTTCATATAGCCTAGGGAGGTACATCTCAAGTCGTCCACGCCTACACGGACTGTGACGGAATCATACTGGTACTTGTGGTGCAGTGACTAGCGTGCATGTGTAATTTGGTGGATCCTAGCTCCAAACAGGCAACTAAACATTATCTTTTCCTTGGTCAGCCTGCTTAGAGGGGCATCAGTATGTCTTACAATGAAGTCCCTTATGACTAGAGTCATGGGAAATGTGTTTCCTTGTCACATGGGCTTTGTATTTGGGTGTAGCTTTTGTTGAGTGCTTTTGGGTTTGCTGAAGATGATCTTTGCTGAGGAGTCATCTAGGAGATCTTTTTTGTTTAGGCAGATTGCATTTACATGCCTCAGAATATAGTGAGTGCTATGTGAGGGGAATGCTGTGTGTGGTTTTGAAAATCTGATGCGTGCTTTTATAAGAGAATTTAGCCTCCAGTGACACTGTGTATTTACACCTCTCACATACTGTATCCGCTACTTTAAGGATTAAGTGGTTGCCAGTAAACATGAGGCAATTGCTACAATGTCTCAAGATATCCTTATCAACAAGGCTGGCTGCAGAGAAATTAAGAATTAGCATAACCCTAATTGGTGAGCTACAAGGGTGTGGCATATAGGAGTTAACAGAAGGCAATTAAGGATGCTTTTTCTGGGAAGGGGTTGGAGGTAGACTGGGTTATCAAAAACTAAATCTAACAATACTGCTACTCATAGGTTCATAGGAGATTACTAGTGTAAAGGCTCAAGAGCCCTTACACACCTAGACAGTTTTACCCAGATTTTACCAAATTTTCTATACCTGGGGGAAAGATAAACAGGGTCAGCAAGCAGGGTTTTAAGAATTTTTACAGACTGTTTCTGTCCATAAGGGACATAGGCGCCAACCTAAGAATGAATTTTTGATTTACCATCAATTGGTACGGACTGCATTTGAAGATGGTCAGGGAAGGGCTCTGCTTCAAGTGAAGAGAAAGCCTACTCCAGAGGAGGGGCAATCTCTGGGACATATACTTATCTCTCCAGCATTATCTATTCGTGCCAGAGAACAGATTTAGCTCCTTGGAGCAGGTAACCCTCGTGCAGTTAGTTTTGCAAATATGCAACAATTACTTCACAGCTGGGGCAGACACTACCTTGTAGGTCAGGCACAGATCACCCCTCAGTAATCAGGAGAAAACTGAATACAGTGATTGGGCTTCTACTCAGTCTGCATATGACATTTTGGTTATACCCTGTATTTTATTGATGAGAAACCTCTGAGGATACTCCAACTGTTGCAGGTTCCTGGCGAGGTACATGTTATAGGGTGCATTGTATTCAATTATTGGTCTGATGAGGACAGAGTACAGTGATAGTATGACATCCTTAGATCTGGATGCCATGCCCTTACTTATAAGACGAGCTACATAGAAGCATTTCCTCACCACAGTGGACACATGTTTGTCAAAGTTCAGATTACTACCTGTTGGAGTACCCAGATCTCTCACCACTGGGTCCACTCTTGGGGGGTTAGCTGCTATCAAAGCTGTAATTTGAGGGGTATTTGATACCCAATGGGAATTATTATACATTTAGTTTGAGGCCATGGCTCTGGCACCAGTCTTTAGTCTGTTAGTTCTTTCTATAGGATAGCAGCATCATTTGGGTAGTCAGTGATTGCACCCAACTTACAGTCAGCAGCAAACTTGGTCAGCCAAAGGGCATCTACATTTGCTTGACATCTAAGAAGTATATCCCAGACAGGAAAGTGCCCTGCATTGAGCCTTACAGTACTCCACTGTTGACTGGCCTCTTGCTGGATGTGAATTCCCCCACTCTAACATGTGTCCTATCCATGAGCCATTTGGTTTTCCATCTGGTGATGCAGGAGTTTATACCCAATTTTGTGAGTTTATCTAGAATACCTGAGTGGAGTATAGTGTCAAATGCCTTGGCATGGTCAAGGGAGATGGTATGCACTGTCTTACCCTCATCCATGGCATTGGTTTAGAAGTCCACCAATCAGGACCTGCCCTTGATGAAGATGAAATGGGTGGGCTCTAGAGTCTGGAGATGTCCTATGTGGTTAATCAGTTCCGAGATTATCCTTTCTATACCCTTGCATATCAGGTTAGTCAGACTTATGGGTCGGTAGTTTTGAGTCCTGGATGGTCCCCCCTTCTGCAGAGTGAAGACTGCTGCTGTTCTCCACTCTACTCGGAAAAAGTCTGTTTAGAGACTGTGGTTAAACAGAAATCTGAGAGGGTCACCAATTCATGTTTCAAGCTATTTAATAGGCACTCTGGGATTCTGTCAGGGCCCTCTGATGTTGTGTTTCGAGCTTTAGATAGCACAATAACAAGCTGTTCTTTTGTGATACCAGGCAAAGGAATGGTGGGGGTATTGCATGGGGAGTGACCAAAGGTGATGAGGGACTGAAATTTGAGTTGAGTTTATTGGCCAATAGGTTTGCTATTTCTTTTGGAGAAATAAGTACATTGTTGAATGTTTCAGTTAAGATTTCAGACATAACTAAAAAAAAATGCTTTGTGGTTATCAATTGCTTGGGAGGCTATTTTAGTCTTGGATTTAGCTTTTGAGGACTTGACTAGTTCCCTGAATTCCCTGTTGAGACTAATGAAGGAGTTTTTTCTCTGTTGCACATCCTCACACTTGATTCTAGACAGGACTTTCTTCCTTCTATTGTATAATCTATTTATGCCAGAGGTCCACCAGGGTGACTTGTTTTTCTGGCTACACCTGGGTTTGCACAATTAAAAATGTGAGCTGTCAGGTAAAAGTTGCCAGAAATAAAAAAGAAAAAAATAATATCCAGCAGAAAATCCAGCAACTCTGTTCGTGTTGTGTGAGTTGCTGGATTTTCTGTTGGATAGACCTGGGTTTAGTTCAGTCAGGTACTGCTGTTTCTCTGCAGTTCTTTACGTGGTTGTACAGGGCATTCATGTTTACTTCTACATAAGCTTTCATGTTTTTGAGGTAAAGAGAAGCTTTAAAATTAAGTAGGCTATCACGTAATTTGCCTTGGAAAAATTCTTTAGGGTTTTAGGGTTTGATGGGAGTTCTACCATTACATTCATTTTAAAGGAGAACGATTTATCATCCAATCTTACCAATGAGGACATTACTCTGCCTGGGTGGGGTGCAACACTTCCCCATGTCTGTGAGCACTATGTCAAGGATATCTGAGCCTCTAGTGGGAATGCAAACCAACTGTTCTAGAGCATTTGCATTGACAAAGTCCAGGAATCTCTGAACCTACATGTCAGTGGTCATGTATGTTTCCCAGTTTATGGAAGGGTAGTTAAAATCATCCATGAGCAATGTGTTAGGCTAAATGGTAAGTGAATCTAATAACTTCAAGTAGGTGGAGTGGCTTTCATGGTTGGGGACCTGTAGTTAGTGATGACATGGTGTGGGATTTTGTCCAGTCTTGGGGTGTGGTTGTTTTTTATGTAAATGGAAACACCTCCTACTTTTGATTTTTTTTTCTTTTCAGAGGGTGGTCTAAATGTGTGATAGGCACTGTAGCCTTGCACTGCTGGGGTGCTTTCTGCAGCCTTGAACTGTAACTGCACAGATGTCAGCATTCTCAGGGTGAGGAGAACTTCTAGGGATTGGAGTTTCTTGTTAAGACTCATAGCACTGAGCAGTAGTACCTTCAGCTTGGCATTAGAATAATTTATGTTGGTAGGTCTGTTGGTTTGGCACTGCCTGAAAAAGACACTATGGCAGTGGCCAGTGCCTTAGCCAGTACTCAAAAGCCTAGCGGCAACAGATGTACACTATCTCTTGCAAAGCAATGTGGTCTGTGGATTATGTCATCTCAGGCTGACAGACACTGGATCCCCTTGAAATGACATCAATAGCTAAGCCAATTATTCAAATAAAGAAGTTATGTACTCACCATAACGTTCCATCTGAGTAGTTGTACTTCATTTGTCTTCAACCTGTGGGAATACGGATCTGTATTGGATCCGAGCCGGCAAAGATTACTAGCATCAGCTCTGAGCTCCAGACTCCTCCCCTTACCCATAATACACCTCCCTTGCCTTCCATCCCCAGATCGTGTTTGCTGAACTCACACTTATAACTCGACCTGATAATATACTTGTGACCTATATTACAGCACATAGGCTGAACTTGTGTCAAAGGTCCGGGGGAAGGAGGGATGGACAGCTGAAGACAAATGAAGTACAACTACTCAGATGGAACATTAAGGGTGAGTACATAACTCCTTTATCTGAAGTAGTTTATTTCATTTGATCTTCAACCTGTGGGGCAGAGTCCTCAGCTACTAAACACCTGGGTGGCCCTCATGGAAGGATATTCCTGAGCACCACGGAGCCAAAGGATGGTCTCCTTCTAGATGTCAAATCCAATTTGTAATGGGAGATAAACGTATGAGATGAGAACCAAGTAGCTGCTAAGCAAATGTCATCCAAAGACACCCTACACCAGAAAGCTGCAGATGTAGCCATGGACCTAGTGGAATGATCTTTAACCTGACCTGGAGGAGACATGCCTTTATACTTATAGACCTGCAGGATGCATGAAGAAATCCATCTAGCTATAGTGACCTTGGAAATAGGTTTGCCCAAAGGGTCTATAGAATGAGACAAACAACTGATCGGATTTACGAAAAATTTTTTGTCCTGTGCAAATAGAATCGTAACTGTCTGCGAACATCCAACATGTGTAGTTTACATTCCATCCTGTTGGCAAAACTGGGAAAAAACACAGGCAAATGTATAGTCTTATTGATACTGACTGGTGATGCCACCTTAGGAAGAAAAGATAGATTGGTACGGAGGGAAATCTATCTTTATGAAAAATCATGTACGGAAATTTTATGGACAAAGCCTGCAATTCCAAAACCCTTCTGTTCAGAGGTAATAGTGACCAGAAAGGCCATTTACCACGATAGAAATTTTAGATCTGCAGTTGTGGCAGGCTCGAAAGGTGGAGTGACTAGAGCTTGGAGAACCATAGTAAGGTCCCATGAGGGGACAGGATCTTTGACTAGGGGGGCATAGCAAAAAGGTGTCTTTGATAAAGGCTTTACACAGTCTAGAAGATGCCAAGGATGCAGAATTCTTGCCCACATGAAAATGAGAAATGGCAGCCAACTGAACTTTGACAGTAGAAGAACTAGCTCCATGCTGGAAAATATCAGCTAGGAAATAAAGAATAGCAGAGATAGGTGCCATGAAAGGATCTAAACTCCTCTGACAGGCCCAGAAAGAAAAACATTTCCACTTGCTGCGATAAACCTTTCTGGTTGACGACTTATGAGCAGCCACCAAAATGGACTTAACAGAGGAGGAAAGTCCGGGGAGTCCTAGCTATCACAGGAACTGGAGCAGTCAAGCAGTGAGCTTCAGACTGTCTAGACTCAGATGAGGGACCCCCGATGGATGTGAAATCAGATCCCGAACGGGATCTAGGATCCAAGGTGGCATCAGAAGGTGAGACCAAAGGAAGGAATACCATACCTGATGAGGCCAGAATGAGGTAATGAGGATCACCTTGCTCCCCAGTCGACAAGCTTTCTGTAGAAACCTTGGGATGAGAAGAACTGGTGGGTAAGTGTACAAAAGACCGGGAGGCCAAGCATGAACTAGAGCGTCTCTGGGGGACTCCCCCGGTGGGGGATTCAGAGTGAAAAACCTGCTGCACTTTGCATTGGAAGGAGATGCGAAGAGATCGCAGCAAGGTTGACCCCACTCGCTGAAGATCTGTTCCACTACTGACAGATTCAAAGACCACTTGTAAGGCATCAGAATGGTCCTCTGCTAGGATGTTGGACCGTCCTGGAATGTGCATTGCAATAAGAAAGCGACCGGTGGAGATTGCCCATTCCCACACTCTCATGGCCTTGCGACAAAGGGGATAAGATTTGGTCCCTCCCTGTTTGTTGACATACCAGACTACCGATATGTTGTCTGATTGAATAGAAATTGTCCCCAGAGGAAGAAAGGCATGAAGGGCCTGTAATGCTAGAAGGACCGCCCTCATCTCTAGGATACTGATATGCAAGCTGGTCTCTCTGGGGGACCACAGGCCTTGGACTGTCCTGCCCGAATAATGCCCCCCACCTGAGTTGGGAGGCATCCGTGGTCACTGTGGTTTGGGCCAGGGCTGGAACGAAGGGTCGTCCCTCCAGAATGTCTGGAGAGCTCATCCACCAAATAATAGACGACTGACACACTGGACTTAGATGGACAGGGTAGGATAGGGGTAAATCCAACAGGGACCACTGAAGAATCCTCATATGTAGTTGAGCACATGGAAGGAGAGTTATGGTCGCTGCCATCGAGCCTAGGGCCCTCAATACAGATTCTGCTGTGGTGAGATGAGAATGGTAAATTAGGGAGACATGCATCCTGAGGTTTTGAACTCTCTCCGAGGTCAGGAACACTTTGCCCTGGAGTGTGTCTATCCTGGCACCAATGCAGTCTATCACCTGTACAGGCTCTAGTAGAGATTTGGATGTGTTGATTGTGATACCCAAACTCAGGGCAAGTGTCATAAAGTAGTCCCTGGTTTAGGAAAGTAGACATGTGGTGGGAGCAGTGAGGAGCCAATTATCCAGGTACGGATAGACCTGAATCCCCTGAAGCCTCAGATGAGCCACTACCACTGCCATCACTTTAGTAAACACCCTGGGGGCTGTGGTGAGACCAAAGGGTAGGGCTCGAAATTGGTAATGACTGGTCCCTAGCCAGAAGCAGAGGAAGAGGGCCGGGAGACTGGGTGTGCTTCATCTGGCTCCCGGGAGAACCTCAGAGACTGTAGCTGAGGAGAGTCATGGATCTGAGTAGACTTGCTTGGTAATGAGAGGTCCGGAGACCTCTTCCTCTTCTCCTTCATCCTCGACTCTCTCTTCCTCTCTCTACCACTCCTCTGCTCTGCTACCCACAGGCATAGAAGGGAGGGGAGACCAGAGGCAGAGAAGCAGGGGAGGCAATCATGGCAGCCGCAGTGACTGAAGCCAAGGATGAGGAGGGAGGATTAGTGGCAGGAAGAAGACTTTCGAGTGCCAACATGGCCTTTCTATCCTTCAAGGCTCGGGGGTTGAACCCTGCACAAATGGAGCAATCAACATTCAGGTGGGCCACACCTAAACACAATACACACAGAGTATGGCCATCCGCTGGGGAGAGCTTATGGCCACACTCTGTGCATTGCTTAAAAATAAGCTTTTCAGCCATGCCTAAAGAAGAAAGAGAAGAAACAAACAAAAACTTTCTTCCTAAAATCTAACACAGACCCACTCAGCACACTAGACTGACTAAAAAAGGGGGGGGGGCACCACAGACAAACTACACTAACTACTACTACTACAAACCTACACACGACGCCAAAGTGATGAGAGGGGAGAAAGGATACCTATACTAATCTGAAACGGCTAAATTAACAACAAATGTTTGAAAACTTACAGTCAAAAAACACCCTGCTAGCTGGAACTCTAGAGACACGATATTTCGCAAATTGCTGCAAACGAGATCTGGGGATGGAAGGCAAGGGAGGTGTATTATGGGTAAGGGGAGGAGTCTGGAGCTCGGAGCTGATGCTAGTAATGTTTGCCAGCTCAGATCCGATATGGATCCGTATTCCCACAGGTTGAAGATCAAATTAAGTAAACTACTTCAGATCAATCATTTTCTGTTCGTATTGGGACATAATTCTTGGTGAGGGTAGAATGCTGCTCAATGCGAGGCTTACACCCACCTGTGACACATATTCAGAGCGGTTGATCATGTCTCTCTTTATATAATCCGGGGAGCTATGTCTCAGGTCAGTCAAACCAACATGGACTATGACTACGTCATACCGGAACTTGTGGCTGAATGACCTGATTGCCTGCCTGATCTGGTGAATCGTAGCACCTGACAGGCAACTGAATTTAACCCTCTCTTTATCCAACCTGAAGAGGGGGGTGTCCATGTGCCTCACGATGGAGTCTCCTAAGAACAAGATGTTTGAATATGTGGTATTTCACCACAGCGGCTTGCTTGTGGAGACACTGAGATTTGTATTTTTGTGTGTAGTGACTGGTGCTGACTTGGTTTTGTTTGTAAGTGGTTTCTGAGGCAGCATATGTGAGGCCTCTGTGGTTTTGCTTAGTTACTTGTGATTACCTCCCTATATGTGGGTTTATGTGTCAAGACCTTATTTAGTGAGGGAAATGATGTGCATGTGGTGACAACCTGTTTGTTATTTCATTTGTCAGTATGTAAGAGTTGTGTCTCAATTTTCAGTGTACTGGCATCTGTCACATACTGTGTTTGCTCGTTTCAGGATTTAGTGGTTGTCAGTATGCATGAGACAATTGCAACTCTGCCTCAAGATGCCCATGTTCACCAGGCTGGCCACAGAGATGGCACTAAATGTGCAATTAGCTGCTATAAACATGCCACTGTGCAAGGTATTTGATCTATATTTGTTACTTTACAGGGTACTGCTTTATGGGAAGTTCTAAATAGAAAATGTGCTTCTAGATGTTTGAGTCTGTACAGGGCACCGACATGGCAAGCAGCTTTGTGCTAATGTGCTAAATTTATACCAGCACTGAAAATAAAGAGAACTGACTACTGAGCCCTTTGGCCAATAAAACGACTACACTTTGAACCCCGTTGTGTACTTCCCAACTCAGATAGACCAGGCAAACACCTACTGCCATTAGATGAATAATACCAATCTTCCTAATGTAAAAGCACAGTAAAAGACTGGAGTGAAATGCTACCACAACAAACTTAAACTTAAGGAAAGGCAATAAGTAATTCAAGACAACTGCAGTATATTTTAAACAGCTTATAACAGTGTGATTATTCAATAAAAGTATTTCACTTTGTAGAAATGATCCAACAGCCACTCAATTCTGCACAATTTATAAAGGCACTAAAAACAAGTTAAGTTGATTAATAAGCCCTCCAGCCCATAACATGACTAAATACAGGAATCTCTAGAGTGTTTCCCCAACCTACACTGATCAGACAGCCACCCACTGCCACTAGGTGGAAAATCCTCTGTCTTCTTGATATAAAAATACACTACTTTATCCAACAAGTAGATAATGAATTCAGAGCAGGTAAATCAGTAGAATACAGAATGAGAGGCAAAATGCACTTTTTTCAAAATAAGCACAAGGAAAGGCAAATAAATAATTCAAGATATCAACAGTAGTGTAGAAAGGGAGGAGCCTATAAAGCTCAATTTACAGTAAGGTTGGGCAGTGGGTGGGAAAAATAACCAGCAGCAAGTCACCAACAGTGCTTGTAGTTTTTGCAGGCCTTGAGTTTTATCAGAGAACACAAGGCTATATACATACTCTATGTATTCAAGTATCAATCAAGAAACAAATTAAACAAAGAAAAAAAATATGTGAAATGTGCATCCTGGGTAATTTGAGTGTCAATCTGCCAAACAGAACAAAAACACCAGCCCAAGCAGATTTCTCAAAACAGAAAACAATATGGAACAGGTAAAACAGCAGCTCTACCAGTTTAAGCAACTTACAGAGACAAAGATTACTTTCCTCACTAGCAGTCACAACCTATGCAAGTTAAATGTCTAGAGAGATCAGCATTTACCTTAACTTGTGCAGAGACTCCAGTATAAATATATTCCAAGAAAGATATAAATACATGAGGGAATCCAAATTTATCTAAAAACCCCAAACAAGTAACTTCATCAAATTCTATCAAAAGTTTTCTCCACACTCAGGCTGAGCACCATTAATGGCTTACTCAGTTTCTGTATTTCTTGATCTATGTCAGTAGACTGAGTTTTCAGAAACATGAAATTCATATAAGGGAGATTATATTATCAAATTTCTGAAAATATGAACATTAAAAAAACAAAAAACAAAAACAACCCCCCTAAATCTATCTTTTTTACAGTTTTGCAGGCTGTACACCGCACCCCTACTTATTATATATACCAACTCCGAGATCATACTACATTGAGAAAAACTGTAAATTTATCTGATACTCACTGTACAGCAAACTCCATTCAAAAGTTTCAGGTTTTCAGAAATTCAATCATATCATCTCGCCGATATGAATTTTGAGTATCTGAAAACTTGATCAACTGATAGGGATCCATATTTCTAGAATGCTTCCAGAGTCCGCTCCTTTCCAATATCCCATCAAAGAGGATAAAGATCCTAGTCAACTGAGCCTTAGCTTTGCCTGGAATAGATTTACCATGGTGAGAGTAACAGAAAACAATATCAGTGAACAACCATCATGGAATAATTTACTTAGGGGAAAGGTTGACCTTTCTTAGCCCCCAAATAGGAGGCAAACAGCTGTTCAGCATTCCTAAAGGGTTTTATTGGGTTGCAGTAGCACCTTACTGCCTCTGCACATCCAAGGTATGTAGAATCTTTTCTCCCTTGTTTTTTTTGGATCAGAATAGAATATTGGGAGACTGATGGCTTAATTCAAAGTAAATTCAGAAACAGCTGCTGCACTGTTAAAGGTCTTAGAGCCTACAACCATGCCATACAAGGCCAACATGGAGGAAGAAGAATGTGTTCTGATCTTTTTTTTTCTCTGAAGTTTGCAATGAAGCAGGAAATCAGAAGGATTAGTGGAATGATGGAAAGGAATCTTCCATTCCCAAATCCTCTGTTCCAGAAGAGTTTACAGGGTGAAGCCCAGATTTATGGCACTCATTGTTCTTGTAATACCATATGAGTTCACATATAATCAAGATGTCTAACTGAAGCAGGATAGGCTCTGGACTCAACATTCCCTTCCAGACCCTTTACACTGAGTAACCCCTGCCCATATCCCCAGCTTTTATATAGAGTTCCTCTTCTGACAGTCTTCTTCCTTAAACAAAGATAAAGTTGAGGGGAACTATGCAGTTTATTGTTAAAGTACCTATCATCATGACTTATGATGAGATTTTGTTGTCTGAAGGGAAGGCCTACATGGTGAATGGAAGGAGTTTATCCACCACTCTAAAGATCAATAACATGTGTAATACTAGAGGGTCACTCAGAATGTGATGGTTTTATCGCTGCCGACATCTTATAGTCCAATGCAGCACCCATCTCCTTAGCAGTATAAATTTAACCAAGATGACGAAGACTGTTTAAAGACCAATAGTAAAGAAGGATCATAGTATGAATTTTCCTCTGTGTCCACACCCAGACTGCCAGATCAGTGACTTATGTGACCTTCTCCAGTGGCAGAAAATACTGACATTAAAAAGTGTCCGATTCTGTAGGATGTGTGATTCACACTAAGTGAAGTCAACTGCCTCAAGTTAAAGCTGCTAAATTAAGAACTAAAAGTAATGTATACAACATATTGTTTGGTTTATTAAAGAGCAAAGGTGTCCTCTAATGGAATGGAATGCCTGCTGGAATACAAGTATATAGAAGGAAAAGATAGCTGGCAGCTGGAATGGACCAGCGATCACAGAAGCCAAGAAACTGCTGTATCGTTATTAACTATGTAATCACAAAATGTCTGAATGAACAGAGCATTAAATACTTCAGTCCTAAAATGCCTTTTCTGTATATTTGTGATTCACAACCATAGTTTCTTAAGATTTCCAGACCTTTCCTGGGTGTGGCTTCTTTAACTAAGCAACTTACCAGCTAATAATAGGTAGTATTTAGAAAGTGCAAGGAGTTATTGATACAATGACCCTAAGACTGTTAATCTAAGTTGTGGTGCAGTAATGAAATTAATCACTATTTGTCATTTATTATTCATATTTTCATATTTGTGTTCATATTTTTATAACTGACAGCACTACATGTTACTGAGTTGTATGGTGTGACAGGTCATGGTGGGAGACAGGAAAATTCATTGCTACTGCCCATTTACATCACTCTGTACCGGAGATATTGCTAGTTGTTTATTAGTAATTATGAAAGGAAAAATATTTCCATATACACTTCAAAAAACAAGTGACTTACAAACTATTACATGACAGTGGTTGAAACCAACTGAGTTACAAACTACTGCATGACATTAAGTGAAATCTTAGATGTTGTTAAATAAAACTATCTTTGAGATTTGCAGTGCATGTTGCACATCCTGAGGGATATTCAGTTATTTATATTGCTAATTACATGATTAAGCATGTATTTTTATATTTCTGTAAGTATTTCAATAAATATGCACTCACAGAAAAACTTCTAGCTGTCATGTGAAAGCTTATGACTGGTTACAAGAATGTTCTAACGATATATGTCTGGGTTGTACAGTTCCCAAGATAGGATCATTTGTTAGTGAAAATTTAGCAAAAAATATAATTTGAGGTTTATGTGCATTATAACATAATGTAGTATTTATGGAAAGACAATGAATGCACTGACTATTATCATTGTAAATAATATGTTTTATAGGGGTCTATTTCACTCTACCAAATTTTCACATAACTGAAAATCAAAAGATCGAGATGAGAAGCGTGAAATTGTACAACACTGAAACCTTTACACTGCTGAAATTCAAATAAATGAAACACCAGCTGCACATGTCACACATCACTTGGAGCTTCTGAATGGAGATCACGGTACAGTGAGGATTGGGAAATTTACCCTTGTCCTCACTGTAGTGCGATCTCGGAGTTGGTATATAATTTGCAAGGAGTGGGAGGGCAAATCCCCCCCCCCCCACACACACACACACACAAGGGGGGTGCAGGGGGCTTGCTCCCCTGCAAAAACAATGAAAGGCAGATTTCTGTGTTGACTTGGAGCAGCTGGTATTTCATTCTTCTGACTTTCGGCATTGTAAAGGTTCAGTGTTGTGCGATTTCGCTCTTCTCATTCTTTTGATTTTCGGTTATGTGAAACTAGATCAGTCTTATAGATAACATTGCTATTTGTGCAGTTTTAATAGCTTTTACTCTTCACAAAACATTTTTATCTTATGATTTTAAGTTTAATTTGCAGAAAATGCCCAATTATGTAAGCTCTGTGTAGGTTGATAGGGGTGTGACATTCCACACAATACATGTATTGATGAGTTAAAGATATTTAGTAAAGATTGTGTAACTTCTGTAGAGAGGTAATTCATGAACTGTATGAGGGATATTATCCAATTCTGTAATGTGGTGCTTTAAAATTGTTTGTGGAGCATTTCCATGGTATTTTTGAGTTTAAATTATTAGGATACATCACAGAATATTAGTTTTTGCAAGCGCACATACCTCTTAGTGCTAAAAGGTTATTAAGATAGAAAAGTGTAGTGGCAACACCTGACTAACTACAGGCTATGCTCATGTACTTCATCAGTATTGCAGTATAGTGTGGAACCTTCAAAGGCACTAAGATGTCTATAAGATACCTGGCTTATAGATATCTTAAGTAAAAAAAAAAATGAAAGTTGCTTGCACGGCTGTACTATCTCATCTTCATTTCTTCAAAACATTTCTCCCTTTTCAATCCAGTTTCCATAAATTCCCACTTTTTCTTCTCGTCTCTCCCCACCACCTCTTCCCACTTTCCCATAATTTCCTCCTTTCCTTTTCTTCTAACAGTAAGATCTGTTTTTTTTTTTCTCCCTCCCGTACATCATGGTTACCAGCCAGGCCCTTGTGCTCCTTCTGTACTAGGTCTGCCAACTACTCCCCTCCCCAGACTTAACTCCGGTAATTGCTGAGGCCAGTCATGGACTGAAGGCTAAAAATAAGGGAGGGGGAAGGAACACAGATTAGGCCAGTAAGTAAGACTCCCGCACCTAACCTATGTTCTTTTCCCCTCCCCTATTTTTAGTAGCTTGTGGTCCAGTCCAAGGTAGGCATGTGCAATGTAGGTATGTAGCATACTACCTCACCACTGCAGCAGCTCAGCCAAGCCTACTGCCACCCCCACTGACCACTCCTCCCGGTGATGTCTCCTGACTTTACTGGAGATCATCAGCCAGAGGTGACCATGAGCCATCCACTCCCCTCCCATGATGGGCATGGCCATCCCTCCATGCCACCACGTCAGTTGCCTGAGTCACTAATCGAACCCAGGTTGCCTGAGTCAGTAATCAAACCCAGGTCACCTGAGTCATAGTCAGGGCTTTTTCCCTCTATGCCACAGGAGCGACTCTTGTTTTTTCTATTCTTAATGTAGTGTTTCATTTGAACTCTGTGTATTAGACCATTAATGTATGTTGTCTGTATATTTACTTTCGTATTTTCCTTAGAACTCTATGTACTATAATACATGTGTTTTTACTATCACTATTTAGAGTTTGTCTTTCCAGGTCTCTGACGAAAAGGAGCTTCTCTTGCCCAGTCAGCCTATCCTAGTAAACAAACCAACAAACAAATACATAAATAAACTATTTTAACACGGTTTGTAGACAATAATATATCCTTATTGGCTAGATGTTGCAAAACTGTAATTGTTAATCCAATTATTAATCCCCGATTAAATATATAAAAAACAGACACCTAAGAGTCTTTTTTAACTCATTCAAGAGAGTTTTTTTAACTCATTCAAGATTATAGTGCCTTTTTTGTATACTTTCAGTTCATGTAAATAACTCCTTATGTCATCTTGACCTTTTTTTGGATCTGGGTTCATTTACTAGGTGACTTACCAGTCAATAAGAGAAATTTGACAATTACGTCTCATTAGTATTAAAAATTGTGTAAACTAATCGGTCAACCAAATCAAAGTGCCCACTGTAAATCAAGCATATACCAGTAGAAAAAGTCTGGCTGCTTACCCAGGGCACACAAGATGCATGAAAAATCAAGTATGTTCTGTAAAACTAAATGAAACGTATCTGATTTTCTTTGTATTTTTGTGCTACCTCGGTACGCTGTCCAGATGGTCAATGGTCAGAGAATACTCATATTTTTGCCTCATATTGACAAAAAAAAGCTATGGAGATGATTTTTTTCTATTAGGAAACTCAGTAAAGTAAAATAAGCAACGAGGCAAAGCAGGTATTCACTTCACATCAGCCAAGTCAATTCTTTCGCAGGTATTCACTTCACATCAGCCAAGTCAATTCTTTCACAAAAATAGCTTAACTTTTCAAAAAATAGTGAAACATATCATAAAATAAAACGTTTTAATGGACTTGATAAGCGCTGAAGAAGCTATTTTAGCGAAAGCGCTTATCAAGTCCATTAAAACGTTTTATTTTATGATATGTTTCACTATTTTTTGAAAAGTTAAGCTATTTTTGTGAAAGAATTGACTTGGCTGATGTGAAGTGAATACCTGCGAAAGAATTGACTTGGCTGATGTGAAGTGAATACCTGCTTTGCCTCGTTGCTTATTTTACTTTACTGAGTTTCCTAATTGATATTTTAGCAACGGAGCATTTATCTGACTGGCTGGCAGAAAAGTTTTTCATTGTTGTTATTTTTTTCTATTGCTTGCTTCTGTTTAACAGCACTGATGTAGTGTGCAAGCATGGAAATTTAAGTCCCATACACATGTGCAGTACATCAGAAAACGTGAAAGAACCAGGAAAAAATGCAGAGGAGCACTACAGTGCCGTTATACAAAGACATTACTTAAGAAAGGTAGGCAATTTCGTTTTTAAATAATGTCATTGTATAATAGCAATAACCTATGATTGGGTGTGGGTAATGCTGGATTTACCCACAGGTGTCTTTGTTTGATCACAAGGGCTTCGCCCTTGTGAACAGACCACACCAACCGTGGGTAAATCAAGCATTACTCACACCCAGTCATGGGTTATTGCTTAAATTTTAGACATTACAAGGACTTGTTAACTAAATGAAACTAAAACTGTTAATCTGGGATATATTGCAACAGGGAAAGTAATCACTGTTCTTCACTTATTATTCATACTTTCAAATTTATGTTCATATTTCCATAACTGAGAGCTCTACATGTTATTGAGGAGTATAGTCTGATATGTCATAGTTGGAGAGAGAATTTTACTGTTGCTGTCCTTTTATATTTCACTATACAACACACATTGCTAGTTGTTTGTTAGTAATTATGAAAACAGTATTTCCATACATACTTACTACTTCAAAAAACAAGTGACTTACAAACTGTTGCATGACATCAGGTGAAATCTTAGATGTTGTTGAAGAAAAGCATCTTCCAAATTTGCACTGTAAGTTGCACATCTTGAGAAGTATTCAGGGTTATTTATTCAGTTAATTATACAGTTAAGCATATAATTGTACAGTTAAGCATATGTTGTCATATTTCTCAAAAAACATGCTCTGGGAGAAATTTCTTGTTATGTGGAAGCTTATGTCTGGTTAATTTAAAGTTATGTGCTTACCATAACCAAGTATCTGCATCGTCCATTTTCATTCTTCCTCACTGACAGGTCTTAGATCAGACTTGGACACTATTTCCAGACTTAGGATCTGAGTCTCAAGCTCCTCCCTCTTCCCATAAGGCACCACACCTTTTCTAACTCACGGATCGAGTTTGCTGCCCTATAACTCAATAGGTTATTGTAATAGTACACAGAACAGAAAATAACTGAGCTCAAACCCAGAATCTAAGGGTTCTAAATTTCCTCCAAGTACTTCTTGGAAGGCACCAGGCCCGGGGATGGCTGGGAGGGATGTGAGAAAGAATGAAAATGGACAACACAGACACTTAGTTATGGTAAGTACATAACTTTAAAATCTGATGTTGTCCTTTTCATTCTTCCTCACTGATGGGTCAGAGTCCCAAGCTAAGTAATCGTGGGTGGCCCTCATGGAAGGATGTGCCAGAGCACGGTTGCACCAAAGGATGCCCTGCTCCTAGAAACAATATCCAATTTATACTGACAGACAAAGGTGAGAGTCTTAGACCAAGTGGCTGCCGCACAAATCTCATCAAATGAGGGCCTGGAAGAAAAGGCAGATGATGTAGCCACAGATCTGGTGGAATGAGCCTTGGGTAATCGAGGTAATTCAATACCTTTTTATGAATAACTAAAGGAAATACTGTCTGTAATCCATCTGGCTAAAGTGATCTTTGAAACTGCCAGACCTGAATGGTTTGCTGAGAAAGATACAAATAGTTGATCAGATTTCCTATACTTCATCGTCCTGTGGAGATAAAAATGTAATTGCCTGTGAACATCTAGAAGATGCAAAATATATTCTCCTTTGTTTGAAAATTTGGGAAAAACTGATAACTGAATTAATTGGTTAATGTTGGATTCCATGGCTACCTTAGGCATAAAGGAGGGATTTGTTCTTAAAGATACCCTATCTTTATGGAAAATGATGCGAAGAGGTTTTGCTGACAAAGCTTGAAGCTCTGATGTTCTTTTAGCAGAAGAAATCTCTACTAGAAAAATTGTTTTCCAGGAAAGAAATTTCATGTTGCAACCATCCACTGGTTCAAAGGGCTTCTGGGTAAGGCCTTGCAGTACTAACATGAGATCCCAAGGAGGAAAAGAGTCTTAAATTGGAATGCCCTTCAAGAAAGCCTTGCATAACGTGGAAGAAAAAAAAGAGAAGATCATCCCTTTCCAGCATGAAAATTGGATATGGCAGCCAGTTGAAGTTTAAGGGTAGAGAAACTGGCTCCTTCTTGAAAAAGATTACTAAGAAGTAGGAGAATAGCTGAAGTGGGAGCTGAGAAAGGGTTGATATTCTCTTTAGAGGCCCAAACAGAAAATCTCTTCCACTTGCTGTTGTAAACCTTTTTAGTGGAAGCCCTCTGAGAGGCCAGGATTATATAATAGAAAGAAGGGGCAAGCCTGGAATTTCTTACAATTACTGGAAAAAAGAGAAACTATATGGTCAACTTTAGGGTGTGGAGACTGGGGGGCTAGATGTCTGATGGATGGGTTATGGGATCCTGTCTGGGATCCAGTATCCGAGGTGGATACTTCAGATGAGACCACAGAAAGGGGACCCATACCTGACGAGGCCAGAAAGAGACAAGGAGGATTGTTGAGCTCTTCAACCTGCTGGCTTTCTGTAGAAATTTTGGGATCAGAGGAAGAGGAGGATAAGCATAAAGGAGACCCAGGGGCCAATCACGGACTAGAGCATCCCTAAGTAACTCCCCACTTTGATGGATCAGAGCAAAATACTTGTTGCATTTGAAGTTCTGGGGAGAGGTAAACAGGTTGCAACAAGGTTTGCTCCAGTGGCTGAAAATCTTGTTTGCCACTGACGGGTTGAGGGACCACTTGTGAGGAGTCAGAATGGATCTGCTGAGTTTGTCTGCTTAGGTTCATAGGTTAGTACTAGGCTAACTGCCCCTGCGAGCCATTTTAAGCCTAGCCAGTTATCCCTTTTGAGACTCAAACCCTGCACCTTGTGTTTGTAAGACAAACACTTTAGCCATTAAGCCACCCTCCCAACCCCAAAAAACATGCAGTCACCCTGCTTATAGGTTAGTACTATGCTAATTGCCCTTGTGGGCCATTTTAAGCCTAGCCAATTACCCCACGTGAGAATCAAACCCTGCACCTTGGGTTTGCCAGGTAAACACCTTAACCATTACGCCATCCTCCCATAGAACATTAGTTTGCCTCAGAATGTGCATTGCAACTAGAAAGCAATCTGAAGATATCACCCATTCCCAAACTCTCATGGCCTCCCTGCACAACAGGTAATAATAGATTCCTCCTTATTTGCTGATGTACCAGACTACTGACATGTTGCATGTATGAACTGCAATTGACACGAGAGGGAGACTGTCCTGAAACTCTTGCAACATTAGAAGGACTGCTTTCATCTCACTGACAAAGATATGCAGATTGGTCTTAATGGATGACCACATGCCTTGGACCATCTTTCCTTGGTAATGCCCCCCTACCCACCCACTTTGGGAAGCGTCCGTGGTCACTGTGGCTATTAGGGAGGACAGAGAAAAAGGTCTGCCTAGAAACAGGTCGTCTGACTACATCCAACACTGTAGATGATTCCTGCAGAACGAAGACAGTTTTATGGGAACTGAAAGTGTTTGGCAGAGGATGAACCACTGAATCCCTATTGTCCATTGAAGAACCCTCATAAAGAAGCTCGTTAATGGGACTAGAATGATTGCAGCTGCCACTGAACCTAGAGCCCAAACTATTAATCTTGCTGGTGGAGGAGGTATATCTAACAAGTCCTGGCCTTGCTGCCTTAGAGATATTATATGATGCCTTGGTAAGGAAGCCACTTGTGTGGTTGTGTCTGACTGTACCCCTATGAATTTTAGGTTTTGAACAGGAATCGAGTTTGATTTTTACCAGATTTATTGTCATGCCCAGATGTTTGAAGATCGTTCCTGTACTGCAGCAGTCAATGCCTTGTTGGTGCAGTGAGGAGCCAATCGTGTAGATAAAGAAACACCTGGAATCCTTTTAGCCTCGGGTGAACCGCTACCACTGCCAAGCACTTGGTAAACACCCAGGGGGCTGTGGTGAATCTTAAGGGCAGTGCTCTGAACTGGTAATGACTGTCTCCCAGCTGAAAGTGCAAGTGCCTTCTGGACTGCCTATCTATTTTGATATGACAATACGCATCCTGAATATCCACAGAGCACACCCAATCATCTTTGAGTAAAAATGGTAGAATGGACTGAACCACAACCATTCAGAACTTTGACTTCTTGTCGAACTGATTCAAGTTGCTGAGGTCTAATATAGGTCTCAAGTCCACTGTTTTCTTTGACACTAAAAAGAAATGAGAATAAGTTCCAAGTCCTCTTCATTCAGTCGAGAACTCTTGGATGACTCTTTTGTAGACGTTTTTGGACTTCTTCAATAGTGTACTCTCTCTGACTAGGTGGTACATTGGGGAGTTTCCTCTTGGGACATGGAGGAAGTAGGAAAAAGGGAATGCAATAACCTCTGGAAATAATGTTTAGCACCTAGATGTTGTTTGTTATGTTTATCCAGGCTTCCGGGTGCAAGGATAGATGACCTCTGTCTGCCTCCAAAGCAGAACAGTCAGGCAGCACTTCAGCAGTGCTGATAGGGTTTGTCAGGAAATGGCTTCCTGAAACCCTGATTTTGCAGGTTCCCTCTGCCTCTATGACAGCGTCTGCTGTTAAAACCTCCTCCTCTGCATCTGGAGGAGATGTCCCCATGTAGGTCCAGGAAAGATCCTTAAGACTTTCTGAACCAAGTTTTTTTCACTCAAGACTGATACCTTGAGAAGGTCCTCTGAGGAGTAGAAAATTTGATCCCCACAGCAAACAAGGTCTTCCCTTCTTGCTCACTGTGGGTCAGTATATCTTTCACTGATGGCCTAAACAAAGAGGAACTGTCAAAAGGGGCATTAATAAATGATGCTTTGAAGGGCTCTGCAAAGTCACAAAGCCACATCTAGGCATGTCTACAAATGGCTATGCCTGTACTGGCTGCCCACAAGATGCCTTCCACCATGTGCAAAATCAACCTCATCAAGGAATTTGCAAGGGAGGAAAAGCAGCCAGTTGGGGAGAAACTTTCTTAAAGTCCTTCTCTGACATGGTCTCCACAAGAGAGTTGGTTAGCTCCTTTACCAGGTCTCTGCAATGGGTGAAGTGCGCCAAATAGTTTAATGACCCCAGAGCGAAAATAGCGGACGTGTAAAAGTGTTTTCCATGTCTGTCCAATGTATTAGGCTCCTTGTTTGGTGGAGAGACAGCAGAGTTTTGTTTGGCAAGCTCTTTCTTCATGGCTGCTGTAACAACAATAGCATCTACCAGAACACCTTTGCTCCAGTGGGGACGACTGGAAGGTGGGCTTAGAAACCTATCGTGGTGCTTAGCATCAACTGTGTTCAGTTCCTTCCAAGCCTGGTGGGAAACTAACTCTATCAGGGCATCTACCAGGGACGACACCCAGGATGTAGATGGGCCCACCCCAAAAGCCTCCAGGAACACCAATTTCTTAGAAAAAGGAGGTTGGGAGGAGCAGCCACATTTCTGCCTAAGGAGTTCCAGGATATCTCAAAAAGAGATATTGTGAGGTGCTGACCAGGGAAATCCTTCTCCCTCACCGAAATCAGTGTCCTCTGTGCGAGACTATCGGGAAATCTATGTGCCTCCTTTTACACTTTTTTTTGGTGGGACCTCCTCCATGGTGTGCTCCAGGAAGATATCAGAAGAAGGGCTCCTTGGGGCACACTGACCTATGGCAGACGTGACTAGCTCAGTGCTCAGGTCTGATGAATGACGAGGCAGACGCTGGGAGTGAGGAGATGCTTCGCTGATCCTACAGAAACTTCTGCAACCTGGAAGGCTGATGAATCCGAGGAAACCCTCTCCTTCTGAGCCAAAGTTATGGAATGAAAGAGAGCATAGTCAGCCATGGACCCCAAGGCCTCCCTACAGAACTGGACCTGAGCTGTCAAGGACTGAAGCACCAAGAGGAAGTGATGAATCCTACAAAGTCGGAGCCAAAAGCAACCCTATGGAGTCAGTGCTGATGTTTCTCATCCGGGACCCGCTCTGATCTGACAAAAAAGGAGCAGGGCTAGTCAGGGACGTAGTTGGAGTCAAGCAAAGGAGCTTCCTTAGATCTGACCTCGACTCTCTCGGGATACCAGGATCCTGGGTTTCTGAAACTAAGCGACAGATCAGAAAAGGAGTCTGCAAAGTAGGAGATGGAGCACTCATGGATCTAATATGGGACGGAGATGGCAGGACCTCCATCTGGATCTGCGCCTAAGGAACTTCTGCATCATCTTGTTCATATCAACCTCAGTGAGACTTCGAGAAGACCTGGAAGAGGATGCTGAGGAAGCATGCCTGGATTTTGTCAACTTCTGAAATACTTTGTCAGGAAGAGCTAGAGACTGGTTCGATTTGAAAGTCTGGTAGATGAATCTTAATTGTACGCTCCAAAGGCTTCGGATCCGAAGAAGATGTCCTTGGAGTAAGAGAACAGGTAATAAAGATTGGCCTTTCCTAATCTGAGTCCCTAGGATCTGAAAGAGACTTTCATCTGTTTGGGGCTGAAGCAATAGGATCCAATGAGTTCTTAGGATCCCAATGTTTTGTGATACCAGGATCCACAGATGATGGATCCGGGGATGGTTTTGGATCTGACATCTTTCTAGTTGCACTTGGATCCAGGGTAGTCAGATCTAAGGGCCTCAGTCTTTTCTGGTTAGGCTCTGAAGACTCTCTTGGACAAGTCAAAAGGGATCTTTTGTAGTCAGCATGCTTCGACGGGGTTTGAGCCCCTGAAGAATTGGACGCAGACAAAAGGCATTTCAGAATTAATTTATTCCAGAGGTCGGCCAAGGCCCAGGTGTTAAAGGCCACATACACCAGGCAGTCAGTGTCCAAATACCCTGGTCCTAAATAATAGACGCACTTCTTGTAAGCATCAGAATTTGGGATCTTATGCCCACAAGAAGTGCATCATTTAAAGCCTGTAGGTTTTTCGGCTATTTCTAGAAGCTGGAAACCTATGAGAAGAGAACAAAATAATAACAAGAAAAACAAAACAAGAAAAAACAACCCTATTCTATACTATACAGACTTAAGCTTAGACTTTTTTTGTTGTTAAAAACAGGGACCGCGCCAATGGCATAAAAGGAAGGGAGAGAAGAGTTCTAAGGTCCTTAACACCCTTGAGATTCTAACAAGGAAGGGGAGGAGGAAAACAGAGAACAATTTTTTATATATCGATAACTATGTGTGTGTGTGTGTGTGTGTGTGTATATATATATATATATATATATATATATATATATATATATATATATATATGTAAATATATGGTTCCCCTTCACAAGATCGAATGAATGGAAGCTCAAAATACGTAAGCTCGAGACCAGAATCTCGAACTTCCATTCACTCGAAATTGTGAATGGGAAGTTTTGGGTTAGAAAAAAAAAAAGTTCAGTTATCTTTTTGCAGGGGGCTAGGTCCCCCTGCACCCTTGCAGCTGTCATCTAAGAGCTGCGTGACCGCACTATAGAGGAGGACTGGGAAATCTTACATTTTGCGCTTATGCATATTGCGCTGAACGGAAGATTTCCCTTTCCTTCGCTGTAGTGCAATCTCGGAGTACGAATATTTAAGTAAGGGGGGTGTGGGTGGCACAGGGGGGGAAGCCCCCTGCAAAAACATTAGAAAGGTGTTTTTTTTTTTTTTTTATTTTCCCTTCACATTTTTGAGTTTCTGTAAACTGGAGATTCTGGCTTCGGGGTTATGAATTTCGAGTTTATAGGAATTCGATCTTGTGAAGGAGAACTATATAAATATATATATATATATATATATATATATATATATATATATATATATATATATACATACATAAATATACATGAGATATTTAGAAAGTTAGAATTTTTTCCCAAAACTTATCTCCTAATAAAGAAAAGTCCTGAGACTCCAGAACCATGTCTCTACACAAAGCATGGTAAATGAGATCTGGGGAGTTAGAGAACATATGGTGCATTACAGGAAGAGAGAGGAGCTTGAAACTCAGATCCTAAGTTTGGAAAAAGCAGCCGTGTCAAATCCAATGTCAGATCCGAGATCCAGCAGTGAGGAAGAATGAAAAGGACAACATTAGATCAACAATGTTCTAACAATATATGTTTACATTATGCAGTTTCCAAGATATGATAAATTGTTTGTGAAAGGTTACAAAAAAATATAACTGTGGGTTTGTGTTTATTACAATGCATTATATTATTTATGGAAAGAGTCTGAATGCACAGATTATTATCACTGCTAAGAATACCTCTTAATGATTAACACTGTAATTTGTATAGTTTAATAGCTTTTATTGTTCACAAAATATTTACTTTTGTTTATCTTATCTTTTTTAAGTTTATCTTTCAGAAAATGCTCTGGAATGCAAAATGTGTGACATTTCACACCACTTACGTCTTAATGAGTTAAGACGGTTAATTACTCAAAAAAACATGTCAAGTCAAGAATATGTCTGAAGAGCAATTTAAGGAAGCAGAACTTACGTGCCACCTAAAGAAAACCATAACCCCCTCGAGTCACAAGCTCTAGGGATCTAAACCTCACCACAACAATAAATAGGACATGCTGGAGGGAAATATTCCTGTCCCAGAGACTTCCCATGCTCTGGAACAAGATTCCAATCTACATTAGGCAAAGCTCCTCACTAACACTCTTCAACAGAAACCTTAACAAGTGGATGGGAAACAGAAAGTTTACCCCGGGGATCACTTCAGTGGCTCTGCTGGACAGAGGCACAGGGAACTAATCTAAGGGAGCAGTGAAAGCCAACACATTCTGGCTAGGCTTATAAATGCCTTTGGGCAGATAGCCTAGTACCTACCTATGAGTGAAGAGGATGGAAATTTATGTCACAAGAGTTAAAATATAAGATACAAGTTTTCAGTGAAGAAATACTTATTTTGAGAAAGGTATTACTCAGGACAGTATGTTACTATGTTACGTTAATGCTTGCATTTACTAGAAGATATATGTATTTCTTTTTTTTTTTTTTTACTGAAATTAACTTATTGTAATATATAAGGTGAGGTCTGACCACATGAAAATATTAGAATACAGAAAAATGTTAAAATGTAGGCAAGGCACAGTTAAATACATAGAATGATAAAGCATTAAGAAAGGGTTTGTTATACAATATAAATGTTCTGCAAAGGAAGGTGAGTTAAATTTCATTAATATTTCTTGCTCAAGCATTAAAGAGTACATGCCATGAAATGAGATCATCATGCATGTTAACTGCTTTACTGACTGAAAAAGAGAATAATGGTGGATACATTTAAGAAATATATAAATAAAGAAAAGGTTTCCTTATTGTTAATTATGCTGACTGGAAGAAGAGGTGACACTTCTGTATTTGAAGCAGGGGTATGATACAGACTGGTAAAGTATGTAAAGCAGATGAAGCCTAGTGCGCACAAAACATGTTATAAAATGAAGTAGTTGCTATATATTGAATAAGAAGATGCCCTTGGCGCTGACCTAGAAACTGACACAGGAGAAAAATGTGACATACCTGGACAAGAGTTTTGTATTAGCATTAGAAAGAAAAGGTAAGCAGGTGGGAAAGGGTATGCATTTAGGGAAGTAGCAGCTGGGAACAATACTGGTGGAGTCTTTAGCACTATGTTCTCATAGGAAAGTGTAGCCTAAAGTATACCCATTTGTTGATGGACAGCCTTTTGGATTAGAGATTAAAAAGCACTATATTATAAGGAAAGGGACATGCATGGTGGTAATGAAAAATGAGACTATACAATAAGGCTATGGAAAAAGGTATGCACTGGTAGTACGTTTGCTGAACTTACAGTGACAATTAGTAAATCCTATGACCATTTATTAGAAAAGATTCATCTGAACCTCCATAGATGGAAGCTTTTGGAATTGGACTTTTACAAAGGGTTCAGGTTCTTCAATGGCACATCTTATCTCACATGTACTTGGTCCAAGCTTTCTGGACACCACCTTCACAGGGTCTGGTCGCTAAACACTTTAGGTGGATGAGGGATTTCATTTGGTTAGGGGGAAAAAAACTAGAATTCACTGGGACAAATTGCTTCTCCCTAATACTCGAGGGGGTTTGGGGGTCCTGAATATTAAGTACCTTAGTGTTATACAACTTGGACCTTATGCTGTGTGGCAGGTGGTGGATTACCATGCAGTCTGGAAGTACATAACAGTCAAAGTACATGAGACTACAGCGTACACATTTCCTGAAGTTGTCCTGTAAGGAAGTTGCTCCCACATTGGGCAATGGACTTTGGATGCACTGAGTCAAACTGTAGGTAAAATCTTTCAGCTAAAAGACATGAAGGAGTGGAGAGACAAGACTATTCCCATAGAAGCAGCTCAGAGGCATAGGATACTGATTTGCCTGGCATATAAATAGCTTATGTCAAATTAGACAAATTCTGCCATCAGCTTATAATATGTAATAACTTGCTTAGCTGGGAAGATGTATGGGAGGCATTTCATGTCCCAGAATACCTCTGATGATACTTTGAGTACCTAAGGAGCTCAGTGGCTCATCTGAAGGGAGAGTCAATGCTGCAAGAGAAATTACCTTGTTTGGTACACTGGACAATCCTGGTGAAGAATTCAGTTAAAGCAGGAAAGCATTTAATCTCAGAGCTCTGCAGAATTTTGCAATATGATGGAGAAAGGAAGACAGTCGCAAAAGTGAGATCCAGTAGGGAAAGTTATCCAAGTTTGATGATTATGGAGAGGCAGTGGCTGGAGATTTGTAGTTTGCCAGGGAAAGCTATAAAATGAAAAAAAAATTCATATTTTTGCACAAAAATACTTGCATAAATATTTTTACACCACATGCAGGTTGTGTAATCTCTATGCGCAAATACATATCAGATGTTGGAGGTGTGGGTCAGAGCAACAGGAGGACTGGAGACCTGTTTTGGGGTGTCAGGGTTTAGAGTCTTTTTAGCAAGATGTGGCTAATTTTATAGAGATGGCTATGCAGCTGACTGAAAACTTGTTTCTAATTTTGGACTGGCATAAGTATGCCTTTGAATGGGCCTGGATTGTTTGTTTGTTGGGTTAGAAAACCATAGCTAGAAAGTGGAAATAAGTGGACAGCCCCACTATAAAAGAGTTGTTAGTGCTGGTTGACCAGCTAGCATGAGAAGAAGAGAGAAAATGGGAGAATAGACAAAAATTCCTAAACAGACGGTACGGGTAGTTAAGACTATAATGACAATAAGTTGAACAGACACAGAAGAGTCATCTTTTCACTGCTGCTTAAGGGGGGACAGTGAGCTCATTCTTGTTATTAAAATAACCACTATCCAAAAGCAAATTATTCTGTAACCACACAAAAGACCAGTGAAAAAAAAAAGCTTACTTACTAAAAAAAGAAAGAATTAAATAAAATTTTAGTCTCTCTCTCTCTCCTAGCTTAGCTCTGCAAGCCTTTACAGAGTAAAGTTACAGAATCATTCTTGTTATTGTTTGTGTTTCATGTAGTCATTTTGTGTTTCCCTCCCTTTGAGGGCTGTTTTATTACTAGTATGTTAGCATGAAAATTTACTGTTGTTTTTATGTATGAAATCCTGTTTTGATTAAAAAAATTATATTAATTTAAAAAAAAGCTGTTGAGAAATTGTGTGGTTACAATGAAATTAGTTTGGTTAAATGATATATCCAACTTTCATCACAAATGAAAAAAGCAGTGATGTTAAAATAAGTAAATTACGTACCAAGTATAGTAGCAAGGCTTTGAGTCAGTCCACGTAGGACATATTACTTGGGCCTTGCATCCTTTTAGTAAGGTATCTCTCTGGGCATTCCACTTTCTGTATATGTCTGGACAGATCCATGCCAAAGGGGTCATGGGGCATTATGCTCTATGATTAGCCTAATGAATTACAGTTATTTCTTCAGTTTCTTCATTGTCTTTCTAAACATTAATGACATAAAATGAGGTATATGCTTTACAGTTCACCTACCAGTTTAATACAACATGCAAAATTCCAGTATTCTTCAACCACTTCATCTTGCAAAACAACATTCCATGCATCTATTCTACATCTAATGGGAACAATGTTCTAGGTTTCCCATTTATTCACTAAGTTCACAATGTTGCTGGTCTTCTTCCTGATCCTTTCCAACTCCCAATACCAGTCTCTGGTTTCAGTTCAAATAACTCCTGATTCTTCTACTAAGTTCCTGTGCTTTTTGTCTGTTGTTCAAGCATTCTCCTTTGGAACAATGGAACATGTTTCATTGGCAGAATCTCTCTACATGCTTTGTTACTGACAGAAGAATGAGAAGCAGAGTCTCATCTGTTTGCTGGTTTATGCTTTGTTTGTTAAACTTTTTTTTTATTTTTGTCCTTGTCTGTTCTGCCTCTAAAACTGCATTTTATCCTCCAGAAAGAAAATATTCTAAAGAAAGCTGAATAAAGCAGCTTGAATTTCACATCTACCTGTTGACATTCTCTGATTGCTGGGACTAACTTGTACAAATGAATAATAATTTCCACTAACACTCTGCTGTCTCCAATTTTTTAGTACTTTTCCTTTCTGCACAATTTTGTTAGGAGCAACTCTTTCTGCTGGTATGACAGCATTTTGTCTGCTTTCCTGTGGCTTTATTTGGGTCATACACATGATGTGCCCTCACAATTAAATTCTGCTAAGCAACACCAGTCTAATTGTTTATCTGTACTTTCATGAAATTAATGCAGTTTGGTCCTTCCAGTTACAAGGTATAGCTGAAGATTCTCTGTTTTTTCTGCATGCTTTCTTCTGTCTCTATCATTTTTGAAACAGTTCTTCTTTAAAAAGGCTCATGCTCAGCTAGCCTTTATATTTTCATTTCAATCATTGACTTTTGCAATCACTGACTTTTGGTGTAGCTAGTTAAAGCTTCTGTTTTTTACAGGGTTTTGTTATTTGACTGTATATATTCTTTCAGTATCACTGAGTACATTTATGTTTTCCTCTAATTACTTAAAGTCATCTCCTGTACCAAAGCTGAAACCTGAATGACTTTTTGCTGAACAACTGCATGATTTTGTAGCACAAGTTTTGTCTTTTCTTTTCTGATTGGTTTTCTCTTACTTTCTCCAAACAACTTCTTTGCTGGAATTCAGGCAGTGTAATTACTAGTCAGTAACAGAGTTTTACCCAGACTTACAGCTTTTACTGATTTTACTTCTCATTTTCAACTTATTTTCATACTGGAAGAGCTCTAGAATCAACCTTGATCAATGTGTGGCCATCTTGGAAGTCAAGACAAACTTTGTTGTAAACAAGACAAATGGAAATGTATACTGTGTTGAATGAGGTGACGTTTCCTTATGAAAATGCATAGAACTGTACACATATTTATTCTAACAGCAGCAATAACATTTTTGAAATCAATGTCTGATTCTGCCCCAATGAAGGTATTCTTTTGTGATAGTACCTGAGAGGACTTCTCCTGGTTTATGCGGAACTAAAGATCTGTAACCACAGAAGCTGGAAGTAATTGCTATGGAGAGTTTACCATAATATTCAGCAGGATGTTAAGAAATAACACGGGCACTGTGGATATGTCACCAGCCTTCACAAGGTCTTTACTGTGACAGGCAGCAAATAAGAAACCACGTGACATGCACTTCCTCTTAGCTACAGAACCAAACTGTTAAAGAGGTAGATAACAACATATACTTCATTCTCCTTTTTATAATATACTTCATTCTCCTTTTTATAAAAAGGAGCCAATGTATCTAACAGACTCACATGCATTACTTTATATCAAATACACAAAGGCAGTGATTGCTACATTGTGTCAATAGCCTCACTACATTGTAAGACATAGCAAATTTCACAAACTTCACGCAAGTTTTCTGTCTTTAAAGCTGTCTCAAGAAGAACTGCAGGATATGCCATTATATCTAGCTGGCTGGCTGACAGTGCTTCCATATTGCAATACTTCGAAAAAATAGCTCAAAATGGAACTGATGTCTTGGATCTCTTTTGTAGAAATGAAATGTCATACTTTGTCTTGTTCTTCAACATGTCATACTTTGAGGTGTTCTAATAAAAATTCCTTGCTGCATCTCTGTATTTTCACAAGTCAACTGTATATCTCTGTACTCTTCTGTGTTCTAACTGCATCATTTTTTTTCTTGCTGCTCAGAATTATGTTTATTTGAAAAGATGCATTATTCTCCTTCTATGCACCCTTCATGCACTATGGATGCTCTGAGCTGTTTTGCTCTTCAAATCACTTTTGTTTCCCTGATTTTACTGGCCGATCTTCAGATCAGATAGTCTTCAGGAGCATCTACTATAATAAAATTTTTATCTTTGCAGCTTCCTTTCCAGTATCTTTCTTAATTTAATTCTGATTTTGTGACATTAACAATGTAGTCTATGTGGACAGCTTACTCTTTAGGTTTCTACCATTCAACAACCTAGTTAATGAGAGACTGAGTCCTACAGTGGAATGTTCAATTATTCAAAAATTGGAATATGACACTCCTCAAATGTATCCCAGCTCTATGACACAGAGGGATAAAGTCCTGACTAAGACCCAAGTTTGAGTAGCAGTTTGGGTACTGAAGAATTCAGGTGAAGTGCGGAATGAGTGGCTAATCTCAGTTTTCTCATCCTAAAAGGAAGGGTTGTGGTCATAGTTTGCCAATCTGTCACCAGCAAAAAATAACAATGAAAAAGATTTAGGGAAGTTGGCTTGGTGCTACCATGCCAGATGTAAAAAAAAAAATCACCTACAAAAAATACCCAAAATTACTGCTACTGGTTCGTAGGTTCATAGATTAGTACTAAGCTAACTGCCCTTGCAAGCCATTTAAGCCTAGCCAATTATCCCTTGTGAGACTCAAACCCTGCACCTTGTATTTGTAAGGCAAATACCTTAACCATTAGGTCACTCTCCCAACCCCTGCTCTTTTTCATCATATTTTTCCTGTCAATTAAACTAATAGTAACATGGATTTGTACTTACATGAGTTAATTCCCAGTCTTGCTAAAAGCTTCTTAACTTTCAGAGTTCATATACTGTATACCAAAATCTGACACAACAACAGGGATGTTTGACTCATAAATTGACTTCAATGTACTAAACACGTTAGTTCCTGTTGTACTGATAGCCTAAATCAATTCAGGGTGTTCAGAATAAAAATCTACATATGAAATGCTCTGTTGTTTGAAATGAAGCACATCTGTGCCTGCTCTGGTCCACAGTCTAAGATGTTCTTCACTTCCAGAAAGATATTTTACTATATTAGTTAACATTTCCTCCCTTGTGTGATTACACTTCATCACAGTAGAGCTCCAAGGGATTAGCCAATCAGTATCAACAGCAACAAGAAAAGAATCACCGAAAGCACTACTCACAAAAAGGGCATAAAGTCCAGAAGATGAATCAGTACGCATGGTAGAGCACGTATTGGAAGAACCACCAGCACCATTAGAATGTGAATTAACTAATAATGGTCATTTGGAAATAACGGGGTACTGTGAATGTGTCCACTTTCTTGATCTTTAACATTTTAATTATGCTCAAATTAAAAAAGAGCAAGCACATCATAGTTTATTTGTCAAGAGGTTCAACTTTATATCCTCTTGTCCTGCTGAATTGGCTAAGACCCTGGTGAACTTGAAATTGTTTACCAGAAATTAGAATTTGCAAAAAATGTTAGTTGATCAGGTGGATGATAATATGAACACCAGTAGGTTCAAAAGGAAAAGTGTTTTAATCCCTCTCTGCACCTGTTTATTAACATTTTTGGGGAAATTATGTGAAAATGATAATTTGTAGAGAGTTAGGACAAGTAAGTCTTCAAAGATTTTATAATATAATGGAAAAGGAATATAAGATCGTGAAGGGTTTTTTTCTAACAAAAACTTAAGATTTATGAAACCTGAAAGTTATTATGGGCCATATGACGTATACAGTTAAGAGGATGTATATACTTAATTTACTGACACTGACACTTATCAACCCATCTCAAGGAATGAAATTTTTATTGTCTACTAGAAAATTGATTTGTACTTGAATGATTTGTTATACAATGGTGATATTTCCTATGATTGACCAGATATTTGAGGGTTGAATGTCCTGTAATACTGAGTATTTCTGGAATTCCTAAAATCCATTCAGATTTGTACAATCCACCAATGAGACCTACTGTGTCAGCCAATGGCTCTAAAACCAAGCTTTTGGCTAAATATATTGATGGTATACTTAAGGGTGTGTTTTTAGAGCAAAGTCACATTTTAACAGATTCATACACATTTCTGGATCAGTTAAGACTTGTAGAAGGTAAAACAACTATTGTTTTATACCACTTGATGTGAAGAACGTGTTTTTCATTATTCCTCACAATTTAGGATTTGAGTAGTTTCATGAGGTGTTGACCAGATTTCAAAAACTGAATGGTTTGGAGGTGAAAATAATCATGAAAATGATTCAGTAATTCTGTGTACTTCAATTGGGAATATGTCAAACAATTGCAAGGTATGGTGATGAGGGCAGCCTGTGCCTCTGTCTTTGCCAGTGCACTGTTATTGACTTGGGAAAAGCTGAAGGTGTTTAAATCAACACTTTTCTGGAAAATGCATGGTTTACTACAAGTTTCTGGATGACATTCATTTAATTTAGAGTGCAAACACCACCAAATTTGAGGAATTCATATCTTATTTGCACCATTCAAGTTGCCATCCACTTCGCCAGAAAAGGAATGCATTCAAAATCAATTTAATAGAGCATGTAAGTTGACCTCAGATGAAACTAAACACAAAAAGGAGGTGGACATATTGAAGGGCATATTCCTGGAGAGGGGATACCCAAAAGGTTTGGTTCACTCCACATCCATTCAGACCAATGAGGAAAGTTTGACCAAACATAGCCTTAATTTTAAACAAGGATTAGTTACTATGACAGATACCCAGGTACATAATCATTTTGTAACTTGTTATTCATTACATTCATGTATTATTAGTGACATAATTTAGGGAAATTGGGGCATTTTTGAATGAAATGATCATTACAGAATTATGGGAGTTGCCCTACCCAAGACCGCTTTTAAGAAAAACATGAATATTAAAATATTTTGGAAAATAAAACAAGGGAGACATCCAGAATGGTAATGGTCATTTAGGGAAAAATGTGGACATTGTAATCATTATCAATTTATCAACAAGGATGACATCGGTCCAGTCATCCAAGTATTTCTAAATGGAGAAAAATGGGAAATTTAACTGTTCTACCACCAGAATCATTTATTTGTCTTGTTCTGAATCTTGCCAAGCTTTCTTATACTGGCAAGACTAAGAATTCACTGCAGAAAATAATTTACCAGCATTACTGAGAGGATGCCTGAGGAATGGAGAAAAAGTGTTTTGGTACCGTTTTTTAAGAATAAGGGTTATGTGCAGAGCTGTAGTAACTACAGAGGGATTAAACTGATCAGTCACAGCATGAAGTTATGGGAAAGAGTAGTGGAAGCTAGGTTAAGAAGGGACGTGATGATTAGTGATCAGCAGTATGGTTTCATGCCAGGAAAGAGCACTACAGATGCGATGTTTGCTCTGAGAGTGTTGATGGAGAAGTACAGAGAAGGTCAGGAAGAGTTGCACTGTGTCTTTGTGGATTTAGAGAAAGCATATGACAGGGTGCCTAGAGAGGGACTGTGGTATTGTATGAGGAAGTCGGGAGTGTCAGAGAAGTATGTAAGAGTGGTACAGGATATGTACGAGGGTAGTGTGACAGGGGTAAGGTCTGCAGTGGGAGTGACAGATGCATTTAAGGTGGAGGTGGGATTACATCAAGGATCAGCTCTGAGCCCTTTCTTATTTGTAACAGTTATGGACAGCTTGACAGATGAGATCAGACAGGAGTCCCCGTGGACTATGATGTTTGCAGATGACATTGTGATCTGTAGTGAGACTAGGAAACAGGTGGAGGAGACCCTGGAGAGATGGAGATATGCTCTAGAGAGAAGAGGAATGAAGGTCATCAGGACTGAGACAGAATATATGTGTGTGAATGTGAGGGATGATAGAGGAATGGTGAGGATGCAAGGAGTAGAGGTGGCGAAGGTGGATGAGTTTAAATACTTGGGATCAATAGTTCAGAGTAATGGTGAGTGTGGAAGAGAGGTGAAGAAGAGAGTACAGGCAGGATGGACTGGGTGAAGAAGAGTGTCAAGAGTGATTTGTGACAGACGAGTACCTGTAAGAGTGAAAGGGAAGGTCTACAAGAGGGTAGTGAGACCAGCTATGTTATATAGGTTGGAGACAGTGGCACTGACAAAAAGGCAGGAGTTAGAGCTGGATGTGGCAGAGTTCACAGGTTCATAGGTTCATAAGTAGGTACTAGGCTATCGGCCCAAGGGCCTACACAAGCCTAGCCAACAAGGTTCCCTGGCTTATGCCATCCAAGAAAGATATTTTCCTGTGCCACTGATGAGCAGAGACACAGAAGTGATCCCCAGGGTGTATTTCCTACTTCCCATCCACTCATCAAGATTTTTCTTGAAGAGTGCTAATGAAGAACTTTGCTTGACATAGATGGGTAGCCTGTTCCAGAGTATGGGAAGTCTCTGGGATAGGAATCTATCCCTCCAGCATGTCCTGTTTATTGTGGTGACAAGGTTTAGGTCCCTAGAGCGTGTAGCTTGGAGGGATTGGGATTTCTTTAGGTGTAGCATGTCCAACAGCTCTGGGTTTGACATAGCTTTATATGTTAGGCAGAGATCACCTCTGAGTAGGCGATATGCTACGGAGTAAAGCTGGAGTTTTTTGAGGCGGTCAGTGTAGGGCATTTGTTTGAGTCCAGTAATCCTCTTTGTGAGGTACTTCTGTGGCCTTTCCACCTGCTGCAGATGTCTTGTGAGGTACATTCCAAAAGGGGCGTTGTACTCTATAATGGGTCTAATAAGTGATGAGTAGAGGGTAACGATGACCTCTTTTTTCCTGGATGAGAACCCTTTTATGATGAGGTGTGCTAAAAATGTTAAGATTTGCACTGGGTGTAACGAGGGTGGACAGGATTAGGAATAAGTATATTAGAGAGTCAGCCCATGTTGGAAGGTTTGGAGACAAAGCCAGAGAGGCAAGATTACATTGGTTTGGACATGTGCTGAGAAGGGATGCTGAGTATATTGGGAAAAAGATGCTAAGGATGAAGCTACCAGGTAACAGGAAAAGAGGAAGGCCTAAGATAAGGTTTATGGATGTGGTGAGAGAGGACATGCAGGTGGCTGGTGTGACAGAGCAAGATACAGAGGACAGGAAGAAATGGAAACAGATGATCCGCTGTGATGACCCCTAACGGGAACAGCCGAAATAAGATGATGATTATAGTATAAGAAAAAAATAATAAGAGTACCTTAGAGCTGCACTAAGTGAAATGTAAGACTTCGATCTTTTTTGTTTTTGGTACTAGAGAAGGGTAAATTGCCTCTAAGTGGTAGTGAATGGAAAAACAAGCTGAAATATAAAGTGTTGCTTGAGCAACTAAGGAACAATACTACCTACCCACCAGGTTGAAATGAGAGTGTTTCCTTAATGACTGTATTAAAAAACAGGCATTTCAATGTTGAAATGTATTAAATATTTACATTTAAATGCATTTTTATACATACACATTTTATTGCATATTTTAATAATTTTAATTAAATTTATTATACAAAGAATAGAGCAATTTCTTTTGATATTAAATATGTATGGGCGTTTTAAGTAGTTGAATATATTAGATATGTGACTACATTATGTTTTAAATATGGGCAAGTGTTGGTTGAATACTGATTTTGAAGAAGTCTATACTTAAGAAAGACGAAAGTGCTTAACCAGTTGAACTTATAACACTTTTATTTTTTTTGATAGTGTTCATGTTTGGTATTTTTGAGTTCACGTACAATAACACACGGACTCCTTCTATGCCATTTCAAGTGGTTACTGGTTTTGTTTACTCCAGAAACTGCCATCTAGACATCCCAATTTGTATGTTTGTTTTTCTATATTATCATTTTTACATTTCTCTTTATTCTTCATTTCATTGTTGCAAAATGGAATTTATGTACCCACCCCAGCACCTACTTTCTCAAATGCTTAGGTACTATAATCTTGTCAGCACTTAGCATTAATCCTTGGATACAAGTTATTTTTTCCATGAATGAAAAGCAATGCTAGCTTTACTTCATGAGTGGCAAATCTTGCTCTGGCCATTTGCTCAATGATTTCTTTATTCAGTAAACGTATTTCCAAGTCAGTGCCACTATATTTCTAAAATTCATAAACTTTTTCTTCTTTCATTAATAATTTAATAACTGTGGTATTACAAAAAGAGCAACTAGTTATTTTTCTAGCAAAGCTTCACATTTCTCTGGTAAATACATTCTACTCAAAGTATCTGCTGAATGGAGTTCCTTTCCTGGTCTGTGTTGTATGTTAAACTCATATTAAACACAGCAAGTAACATCTGCTGTGATCGCAGTGGTCCTTCATGCAAACTTTTCTGAATATGATTTGTAAAGCCTAATGATCTATTCCACTTAACGCTTATATGATATTCTCACCTCTATACACTATTGCTAATATCTAATTTTCTATCAGAACGTATATCTTTTATGCATCTGCAAATGATTTTGATCCATAGGCAACTGATCTACTCTCCTGTAAGATCACAAGCCCTATACCACCTTGACTCCTTTAACAAAACTTGTATTTTTGTATCACTGCATTTCAATATAGGTGTTTCTACAGCTAGCTTCTTGCATAGTTCAAATCCCTTCCTGGTCACAGTTCTAGTGCCACTGCATCTTGCTCCAACAGCTTTTTAAAAGACAAATATATCTCAGATATATTCGGAGCAAACTTTGCAAGATGTCGTCTTCTTACCTTCACAAGAACTGAACAACTGGTCCGAAGCTCTGAAAGATTTAGTTCTGTTAATATAGTACCTGAGTTTTCTGTGGACATCCAAGGTATCGGAGCAACCCTTCTCCTTCATATTTAGGTTCAGGAAAAAAAACAGAGACATGGATAGTTTGACTTAAAGTAAACTCAGATACCATTCTAAGCATAAAAGAAGGATTAGTTCTAAAAGGAACCCCATCCTTATGGAAAATGAGGTAGGGCTGACTCACCATATGAGCTTGCAACTCAAGATACCCTTCTTGCAGAGGTCAGAGCAATCAGTAAAGCTGCTTTCCATGTTAAGAACCTCAAGACAGCCAACTTAGCTGGGTCAAATGGAGCAAGTGTTAGCTTCTCAGACAAAATTAAGATCCCAAGGAGGGACTACCAGTTTTCTAGGAGGCCTGTTATACAAAACCCCTTACAAAAACATTTTCACATGAGAATACATCAAAAAAGGAGGATGCATGGGCAGACATAGTGATAAATGAACCTTGGTGGAGAAGAAAGGCCATAGGACAGTAACTCACATAAATACTGCAAAACCAGAGAACTACTCTTGAATAGGTGCTGGTTATGTTGCTGGCAATAAGTAGAAAACCTTTTCCATTTGCTACTATATTCTCTTCTAGTAGCAGGCATTCTTGCCTCCATTAGTACCTGCTGTACAACCTCAGTAAATAAATGTCTAAAGGGAATTAAGACTATTATCCAGGCAGTCAAATGGGCGATGTTGTATTGTACTGGCTCACCACCCCTTTCGTGCAAGAATGGGCATGGCCAAAGTGATTGATAAGTCTAATGTCCCTGATGTGCTATGCAAATGATGCATGATTGGCATTCAATGTAAATTTGGCAGTGACATCAGGCATACATTGATTGCTGATGAACACATTTGACCTTTGCTTGTTTCTCCAGAAAGAGGGATAGTGTATGAGAATGCCTGTGATAGCAGGAAAATTCTTTGGGTTGTATTTGTTTACCCTCTTCCTCAATGTAGAGTGAATTGACAGTTGGTATACTGAAGTAGAGGGGGGTGTGGGGGGTGCAAGGGAAAGGTGGAATTAGCTACTAAACGGCTTCATAAAATATATTAAAGCTAGTGAATACCAAAGTCACTTACATCTACAATAAACACCCAGCCCATGACAGTGGACTCCTGATCTTTAAAACAAGCATCTTTCCACATGCATCTGACAAAGGGCAATTCTAATAAGATGTATAACTCATATGAATATCCGTTTAAAACAGATTGAGAAAAGTAATGATCTCATTAGCTTTACCCATGAGCATTAAGCACAGGAACTCGCACAAATCATTGTGCAAATATCCTGTTTTTCCATTTCTTTAACATTTACAAGTAAAGGACATGCTTGCCAATTAAAGATTTTCCCTCGGCTTTGTTACACTGTACTGGCTCACCAGCCATTTCACGTAGAAACAGTTGTCAAGTTAATAAGAAAAAAAAAACATATATGCAAGGCTTTGTACACTTAAATGTTAATGAGGCCGAGAAACACATGACAATGTTTATTCATAACTTGTTTGATGTCAACCTGTTGCTGGGCGTTAGGTGGGGTTTGGGTGGTGCTTGCTACTGCTCATCTGGTGAGCCAGTGTAATAAAACATCACCATCAAATAAAGTTGACTGGGGTCAGGGTGTATGAAACATCCCCAATCTTGTGTGAGTAGATCTAGTCTGTGAGGAACCTTATGTTAACTGCCCCTGGCCATTTCCAAATGAAGGCTTAACCACTGTTGCCTAAGCCAGAAGGGAGTCACCCCAATGGTCTTAGGGAATTCCCTCCTGAATCTTCAAAGGTACCCTGAATATCAGTGGAAAGTATGGAAAAGTATACATGAATATTCCTGTTCATGGAAAAGAAAAGGCAGCTGTCTTCCAGACCTTCTTGCATGAAGTCCTGCAGCAGAATCTTGCCAGCTGATTGTTCATACAGGAGGCAAATAAGTCTACTTGAGGAACTCCCCACAGATGGATCAAATCTTGGAAGACCCCCTAATCTAGTTTCCAGTCTTACTGGTTTGCCCTTGTCCTGCTTAACTTATCTGCCACACAAATTGGTTCAGATGGAATGGAATGTAGGATGTCTTCAGAGTGAGACTGTATTGTGAAGCTATAGCCCAAGCTAACATGGCTTGTCTGCAAAGGGGGTACAACCTGGTTCCCCCTTGCTTGTTGCTGTACCACACGACTGTGGCATTGTCCATAATAACTTGATGATGCACCGGGTCCAAAGATGATTCAGGGAATTGAATGTATTGATCAGGACAAGCATTTTTTTATATTTATGTGCTTCCATCTGTCCTTGGTGTCTCTCACACATCATAGACTTTTATCCCTCTTGAAATTGCTCCCCAAGTGAAGTCCAAGGTGTCTGTGGTGACTGCTTTGAAACAGGAAGGGAGAAGAGCAGACCTGTAATTAAGGATATTTGTTATCTCAACCAAGTGATTTCCCTTTTGACAAACTCCACTGGAATTTGAAAGACAGGAAATGTTGGTACTGGGACCAAAAAGACTTCAGATACCATTGTATTTTTTTCATGTGGAGTCTTGCCATGAGACTCAAAATAACAAAGTCTGAGTGGAAAAACTTCGAATGAGATCTTGATATGCATCTACTTTTTCATGTGGAAGAAAATCTCTTTGAATTTACATGTTTAACTGACACCCCAAGAACACAATCCTGTGTGAAGGAGTCAAAAAAGACATTTGGATGTTTTCTTGGAATTTCAACTTGTGTAAGAGATCTCTCAACCAAGTGAAAGGTTCCCAACACTTTGAAAAAGACTCTGCAAAGATAAGCAAGCCATATAAATATGGAACAACGTGGATACCCTGTAGCTTGCACAGAGCTATAGCTGGAGCTATCCACTTTGTGAACACTCTTGGTGCAGTGGATAGTCCAAAGGGTAAAGGCAGAGAACTGATAATGTGATCCAGGCACACAAAACCCTTAAGAAACAAATGAAGTCTGGATAATTAGGGATGTGATGATAAGCATCTTTTAAATCTAGAGTTACTAAGAAACGTGAATAAGGAAGAAGGGATAAACAGGTTGTGAAGTGACAGCATTTTGAACTTGGGCACTATCACAAATAGGTTTAGGAAAGACACCCAGCCCTGGCAGCTAAACATTTTCTTTCTTTGGCAATAAAAACATCCTTAAATAAAAACCTTTTCCCAACTGGGAAGGAGGAACTTGTTCTTTCACTTCCTGGGATAGCATGTGATGGACAGATGGAAACAAGAGAGTCTGGTTCGGAGGATGAGGGATTACCCCCTGGAATGGAGGAATTTCCTCCCACTGCCACTGATAATCTTGATGAATGATCTTCAGAACCCATTTGCCTGAAACTACCTATTGCCAAAGAGAAAAATGGAGATTCAGACTTTCTGGGAGGGAAAATGGAATGCCAGGTTGGGAGGTGGGGGGGGGGTAAGATCCCATAAATCGTAATTCTAACTTGTTGTACTATCCTTGGTTTTGGGGTTCATGAATTCTTGTTGGAATCTCCTTGCTGCTACTTCTTAAACATCTGTTTACCTGCATTTTGTTGAGAATATTTATTTTGTTTTTTTGTCAAAACTGGATGAGAGGGTAGAGAATCCATTATAAAACTTGGAAAAGAGATTACTGTAAATTGCCCCTTTCATCATATTTTTGATCACCTCTGCAGCAGACAGACCAAAATCTACATCTCTATCTAAATGAAAATTTAAAATCTAATTTCTAAATCATCTGGGAGGTTCTGAGATTGCAGCCAGGCAAACCTCCTCAATATAGTAGCAGTGGTCAAAGCCCTTGATGAACTTCCACATGAATCATATACACACTGTAAACAAGAAACTCAATTATTTAAAGCAGATTTTTTCCTCACATGAAGAACCTGTGGACAAAACATTCCTCATGCAGTCATAATTAGTCAGAAGAAACTTAACATATAAGCTTGCCAATTCAGAATTCTGAAAATTAAAGATACAGAGGCATACACTTTTCTCCATACTAATCAATAATTTTCCCATCCATATTAGGAAGAGTAGTAAATAAATGTTAAATATCAGTAGGATTAAGTAAAGCTATACCTGCTGGGTCAGGTTTTGGGAAAAGTGTATAAAAGCGTAAAAGAATGAGGAATGTTATATATCCTATCTGTCTTTTAGGGGTAGCTAGCTGTCAATCAAGAAAACTGCAGGCAGTAACACACATACAGATACTCCAAAGCTGATAGAACTGTAGGAATGGGTGAACGTTCTGGAAATTCCTTCTGTAACAGCTCATTGTATTTTCTGAAGGCCCGAGAAACCTCAGTGTTCTCCCACAGAAAACACTGTGCCATTCTAGAAATAGTCTCAGAGAAATACAACCCTCCACTGGCAGAATCAGAAAATGAGCTCTCCTCTGAGAGTAAATCAGAAATCTGAGGAGAAAACCCTGTATTTGTCCCTTCATCTTCCAGTCCACATTCAGAGGTGTCCCTCTTTCTTTTGCCAAAACTATTTTAAGGGGGGATCTACAGTCTGAATTAAACCCTGAGCCAGACCCAGTAAATTACTCCTGTGTAAGGAAACTTAAGAGGAGTAGATATGTGTTTAGTTTTCCACTTCTTTTTAACAAGAAAATGAGGATAACAGTGCTGTTAATGGCAGCAGCAGCTTCCCCAGGGATGGGCACAACATTCTAACAAAACAAGGAAGTTTTCCCTGCCCCTTCTCCCAGGACAGACAGGAATGGCTCTCCCTTGTCCACTGAGTGGAACCCAACAGCTGCAGAGGACATGGCTAATCCCTGGGCCACAGTGCCCGTAGAATCCCAGTACAAGATGAGTGCCCTGAGGTACAACTAATGGCCACAACAGTCATCCACCTACAGCTAAGTCAAATTGCTAGTCTGCTGTGGTGGCAAAGGCTGTTCGCTTATTTTTTTTTTCTTTTTGTGGCTGGGAGGAGGACCAACCGTAAAACCAACTGTTTATTCCATGGTCAAGCCAGAACTGTTGCTTCTTTCCCAGAGAAAAA
>NC_056744.1:572846052-572888552 GCF_019279795.1 Protopterus annectens | reverse complement strand
CTTGCATCTTACCTACTTTTGCACATTTTGTGGCTGAAAGCAGTCATCTGATCAGCCCACCTAGCTGGTTAACAATTGTAAAATAAATAAAAATAAAATATAATAAATCACCACTGTCCCAAATAATGCTTATTATTATGATAAGGTTATTTGCATTTTTAAAAGGAAGGCAATAACTTTGTTTCATTTTAAATGTTGTTTTAGTAAGAATTTTAAAGGGGGTGGGTCTCCTCTATCATTTTTGATGCAGGCAATTCCAATGGCTGTTCGGGAGCAAGTAGTCTGTCATTCTATTACTGCTCTGTTCACAGTAGTGCAGACTAATCATATCACGTGGGGTAGATGAGAGCTGAGAAAAGTTGTACTTTCTGATGCATGCTATGGTCTATATATTTTAGGGTATCAAGATGTTAATGTGGTACCAGTGGGAAAGGGATTAGACTGTTTCGGTTTCTTACTCAGTAATTTCCAAATTTCCAGAAATATGGTACTGGTTGTCAAAGGCCCGTATTCTTTCCTTAATCATAATGTACTTTTATTTTCTGTGACTCAAACACAAATGGACAGGTGCCACTCCCTTAGAGAACTGTTTGGAAACTGATAACATTACATTTTGTCTAAAATATTTAAGATTATTGCTTTTAATGGGGTTCTTCATTTTTCACGTACATATATATTGCATTATTAAGAAATTCGGAGATTTGCTTACCTTTCTGATTTATACAAGCTCCCCCTTTCCAGAATTCCATAATAGTACATCTATTTGCAATCTGTATTTATCGATATGTATTTTAAACCCTTATTTTCCCTCCTTTTGATCAATCAATGCATCCTCTGGTAATATGGCTTTGAGTTTTATTGGCTGTTTGTTATGCTTTTAGAACTTATCTCCTGGGTAGCACATGAAAGCCTTTCCCTTTGCTGATTAAGGTACGGAAGGATACAGGACAGTTAACTTTATCAGTTTATGACAAAATATTTTTGTACTTGACATATCAGTTTAATGCATTTGCTTTTTCACTTACTATTTAGTTAATCAGTTCACAGACTTGTCAAGTATGAAGTTTCTTAATGGCCTTGGATGTTTATACAGAGGACCTCGTGTTCCTTGTCATTCTGATTCTATGCTGGGACTTTACAGGATTTTTTCTTATTCTTGTGATGACAGGTAAAAGGACTCCTTTTGAGGATTTTTCTGAAGATGGCACATCTACTACAACTTTTCAGACTGAAATTCAAACAGAGTTTTAGACAACAGGTAGACCCCTTGGCTGGTAAGATGCAGAAGCTTATGCCTTTAGCATGTGATATAGAAAATCACTACTTGTCTCATTCTGGTAGACAATGGCTCCATGAAATTTCTTTCTGCTACATAATCAATAACTTCTCTGTAGCTCATTGCTTATGACATACAGACAGCATCCACATTTTGAAAGATGGTCTGGTACTGTCGCCCTTTAGAAGAACTGTTTACTGCTGGCAGGCTGATCATGAAATGTTGTCACTGTCCTGTATACTTTTGGTGTGGATGCCTTTGTCACGTGGAGGTTGTCCTCTCCCTCTACCTCAATGTCAAAATCTCAGAACAGAATGCAGGATTTCTTGAATCAGTTCTGAGATAAATATAAAACAGAACTTTTTTTTCAGCTTCAGTGCTTTGGGACTCCTTCAAGTGTGTGTTTGCACAAGCATCTGTAGTTGGGTAATGGGTGAGAGGAGAATGTGGGCTGCTGTGTGTGAATACATAGTACATATTCAATCCCAGTCAAGAGCACTTTGTTAGCGTGGACCTTAGAATTATAATATATTTCCAATATCTCTAGGATGGACAGCATAACAGATACTGGATAGCAGAATAAGCTGCAGTGAAGGTTGTGCTTAACAACTAGCTTCTACAACCTAACACAAAACAGTATGGGTACAAATGAATAAACTCCAGTGCTACTGTCAAGGTAGTAATTGATCACGTTACCTGCAAGAAGACTTAATTGGCAAACAATATTCTGGGTTATTTCACTGAGCAATTAGAGGGAGGACTTCTCAAATTCACACTCCACAACTGGATACAATCACTTCTGAGGACTTTGAGATTATACTCTTTCACTATTTCTCCTGGACAGCCAAGACAACCTGAGTATCAATTTTTAGTGCTCAAGAATTAAAACTTGTTATCCACTCTCTGAAGCTATTGAGGGACCAAAAACCTTTCCAGATTTGTCCCACAGTAAACAAAAAAAAAAAAACACACTTTTGATTCAAGTACTCATCTTTCATATGATACAACTGGTCAGCAATCTGAAGTTGTCTATATCTGTGCTCTGAAAACCCAGAAGATATACCACAGACCAAGTTCACTACTGCTTGATTATCTGCGTTCAACACGTATCACATATGCATATAGGGTTTAGTACTATTAGACCGCTAGTGAACACCTTTATCAATTGTGACCAAGCTGGATTTGTCTCATTTAGGCAACTAAGTCAGATATGTGATGAATATCATATCACGACTAAATACAACAGCAGCAGTTAAGATATTATTTTAATCAAAATCAGTATGTTCTTGTATCCTGGCTGAATCCACTGAGATCTCAGAAATGTCAGGTCGAAACAAATTCTCCTCACTGCCAAGAGCTCAGATGCAGTATATTTAGGTAAACAGTGAAAATGAAGGGGAACTCCCAGAATATTTTTTTTTTGTTTGCTTGTTTACTTAAAGCCAATTTCCTGCATTGCTGATTTGATGGTTTTACAAATATGTGGTGTGATTATACAAGATTAACTATTCAGATATAAACAAAAAACACATACTGTGTTAAGGGGGGGGGGTATGTGTCTCAGAGATTATCTCTTCTCTGGAACAGACTTCCCAATTCATGTGAAACACAGCTCTTATCTAAGCCTATTCAAAAGCACTTCCAAGATGGCTGCACACTGAATAATAGCTTAATTCTAGATCTCCCAGTGTAAAAACAGAAACTTAGCAGAGAAAGTCAGTGGACCTACATTTCTGGGTAAACTTCAGTAACTGCCTAATAAGTCCAGTGCCTATAGGCCAGGAAAAAAATACAGAGAACCTGAAGAAAAATCAGCTACAAAAGATGATGAAAAAACACTGAATGAGAAAATTGCTGTAGCTATTCAGCAAAAAAACAGTGCAAGCTCCAGACATGACTTACAGTAACCTAGAGGAAAGTATAAGGCAAATGCACACAGACCGGAATAAAATAAATGAAACACTGAAGGAGCATATGAACTCAAACAATAAAAGGCTGGAAAAATGGAAGAAGCTTTAAACAGATTTTCAGATAAGGTGATAAAAGTGAAAAATGCAGAGGTCGAAATGAAGAAAAGGCTGGCTGAATATGACACTGCACAAGAACATATGTTTAAAAAATAATAGATTTAAAGGACAGAGCACATAGAGAAAAGCAAGAATCTTCTGCTGTACCTAAAAAGCTGGAAGGAACAGACTGTATTAATTTTATGAAAGCACAAATAAGCAACTGGACTGGTATTCCACAACAGAAATTGTTAAATGAAAGAGCACATCGTGTGTATGCTCCAAACCTGGCTATGAGAAAACAACCTAGACCTTTAATAGCAAAGATGCAATCTTACCAGCAGGAGGAGTTGATTTTGACAAAACTGTAGCAGAAAGACAAAACACTAGAAGTGGGAGACAGCAGAGTGTTTGTGGCACCAGAAAGGGACATTACAGTGCTGTGGAACATATTGAGACAGTTTCAAATCTTTTTGCGATATAAAATTAATGAAGCTAAAACAAAGGCATAGAGGCAAATGATGTACCCACAAATGAATTGGTTCAGCAATATCCATTCTTATGGGGCTTGATAAAATGAAGTATTTAGGAGTACAAATTAAAAATGATTCTGTTGTGGCAGCTAAGGATATGTGGTAAGATACTAAACAAAAGGTAATATAAAAACTGAGAAAATGGAAGCTCTACTATATGGATATCGACAGTAAGATTCAAGCCGCTAAAATGTTTTAGTCCCTTTAGTCTTATACACCGGTCAGGCATATTTTTATCAACCAGAGGAGAAGTTGTTGACAGCAATTAATAAAGAGCTGAAGGATTATATCTGGGAGGGGAAGATGGCAAGAGTCAAGTGGGGTAAGCTTATTCTTCCAACAGAACAAGGTGGATTGGGACTACCCGATTTGAAGGGGTATTTCAGAGCAACACGGTTAAGGCTCCTATACATACCACAAGCAGAAAACTATAATTCAAAGTTGAAAGAGATGATGATGAAATGGGGGTACCTCAAGAAACAAGAGAGACAGGGATTTTAGATGCAGACCTTTAAAGAGAATAACAATAATCATACAGAATATTATATTCATAAACAGCAGAAAGTATTCTAAGAACTAAGCCAACACAGGAAAGGAGAAAGGAGATTCTGCCCATAGGGATGACTACAATTAAGGATACAGGTAATAGGCAAGAGGGGGTTGGAATTTACTGGAGAAAATCGACAAAGGAACCAAGCTATTGGGAGCAAATAAGTAGAGAGGGAAAGATAATAGAACGGGAAGATGCCAAGAACTTATTTGGACTGCAGGTTAGAGACTGCCTATATGCTAATATCCATCCTTGATAGGGAAGGCAAATAGAAGGAAATGGGGGGGGGTCCTAAATGAAAGACGAGCACTGGTTGAGTTTTTAGTGGAAAACAGAACAGAATTTGCAGTTAAGAAAAGAATAATTAGTAGAGCATATAAAATATTGCATGATAACTATAACATTCAATCAGAGGAGGTTAGAAAGAATTGGGACGATAGCTTGGATAAGCAATTCACAAAGAAACAATGGGGGGGGGGGGTATTTGTATGTCTCCCAAATATGCAACAAAGTCTGAAAGATTTAGGGTCTATGGAAGTATTTACATAGGTATTTTTACAACCCAAGTAGACTTCAAAGAATATTTCCTCAGGTAGACAGCAAATGTTGGGAGGTGTGATGGAGAAGAAAGAGGTAACTGGGAACATACTTTCTGTTAGTGTAATGAGTTGGCAGACTTTAAAGATTCCCTGTAGACTGCTCTGTCAGAGATGCTGGGTGAACAAATTAGTATAACTAAGGAAATTATTTTTTGATCTCTAATACAGAATCAGAATTGCCTAGACATGGTAAGGCCTTGCTGTGTCTAATTATGGTGGCTGCCAAAAAAGCAATTACTAGAAAATGGAAATCAAAATCTAAACCAACTATATTAGAAGTAGTGAATATAGTAACAGAGATAAAACAACTGGAATTGAGATCTTTAGAAAAGGGTAGAAGCAAATGGCATTGGAAAAAAATGAGAAGTGTGAAAACAATACATGCAGGGGAGTAATGAGGTTTAAAAGAAGGCAGGACTTACATGAACTATGTAATGTTTGACTGAAAATGATTTGGTAAATTATAAGTGATGTATAATGTTTGCAAATGGAAGTGTGTCAGTATGGTTTGTGATGTAAAATGTTTGCAACTAGGATTGTGTCTGTGTGGTTTATCGTTTATATAAATATATGATTGCTTATGTCATAAGTGGTGGTTTAATAAAGAGGTTTCTTGTTTAAAAAAAAGGGGGCAGGAATTGAATAATTTATGTAATGTTGCTTAGGTTATATGATACACAGCAATATATGTGAAGTAAATGTTTGTTAATGTTAATAAGTTTGATTACTTTTGTATAAATGTAAATTTGCCTATGTCACAAGTGATAATTCAATAAAGGTGTTTAAAAAAATAAAATAAAGCAAGTGCTTATAGACTGGCAGGGAAAGGACTTGGAGTCCTTATTAAGTGCTGTAAATCACTGTACTGAGTATCAGGAAAAATGGAGAAAGGATACTGAGAATAAGCTGTTAACTTTGCAAATAAGGCAGTTAGAACCCCCAGGGGGAAGGGGGAGAGGAATTGCTAGGGGATTTAGTAAGATTGCTGGTCGAAAAGAACAAGGTGCAGCTGGCTGGCAACAATGAGCTGGCAGTGCCCCTTCTGCCTCATCTGATGGATCATGCTTCAATTGTGGTGAAGCAGGACAGTAGAGGGGAGAAGGCCCACACAAGAGAATGCAGAGTCCAAGATACCTGGACTGAATGGCAGCCAAGTTATTACAATGTTGCGTTTCCTCCACCCACCACCTCCTTAAAGTGGAAGAAGTCAGGAATCATCGTACTATGTCAGAATAATAAAGCAGGAATAAATATTAATCTTCTGCTGCCAATGGATCAAAAGAGACCCCATGTTAAGGCAGAAATAAATTCAAAGTAAATCCCTTTCCTGTGGACACTGGAGCCACTACATCTGTACTAAACGTTATCTCAGATAGTCACATACAAGTGTAAAAGTAAAGGCAGCTGGAGTAACAAAAGATAATGTTACGTACCTTGTTTCAGAACCTATACCCATTTCTTTATGACTGACTGAAGAAAGGCATTCTTTCCTTTTGAGTACTACTGCATCTAGTAAGGGCATATCAGCATCACTAAACTTGCTAGGAAGAGGCCTGTTATGCAAACTGGGTTGTACTATTTACTGTACAACAGAAGGGGTGCATTTGGATGTTCTAACAGAATCAGAGGGGGAAGTATTAGCAGTCTTAGCACAAGCTAAGGAAAAGCCTGTTGAAGGCATACAGACAGCTGAAGAACCACTGCAACAGGTACCTGCTAACTTATGGGCTGAACATGCTAATGAAGTAGGTAAATCAAAATCTGCAGAACCAGTAAAAATAAAATTGAATCCATCAAAACCTCTCTCTAGATTTCCGCAGTATCCACTGAAACCAGAAGCAGAGCAGGGAATCAAACCTGCAATTACATCCTTAATACAGGAATAATAGTGCAAGCTAAAAGCCACTGTAATACTCATATTCTCCTTATAAAGAAGCAAGGAGAGGATACTTACAGGTTTGTGCAAGATTTCAGGGCTATAAACAATGCAGTATTACCAACTTTTCCTGTGGTTCGAAATCCAGCAATAATACTGAGTTGCATACCTCCTAAATCAAAAAAGTTTTCTGTGGTAAATAGCATTCTTTTCTATACCTATCCACCCTAAAAGTCAGTTTATGTTTGCCTTTACTTATAAGGGGCAGGAGTACACATGGACACAGTTACCACAGGGATACACTAAATCTCCATTATTTTCTCAAATTCTAAAATATGATTTGAAAGATGGGACATTTCTAGGTGGATCGGTGTTAGTGCAATATGTAGATGATTTACTAATAGCATCTGATCCTTTTCAGCAGTCTCTTCAGGACACAATACATCTTTTAACCATCCTTGCAGAAAAAGGACATAAGGTGCCAACAGAAAAGTTAAAGCTAGCTATGGTCATCTCAGGTATGTTACTTTACTACTACATGATAGAGCAAAATCCCAAAAAGGGAAGGCGTCTCTGATCAGTACTAGCAAGAAACCATGATCCCTCATAAAATCATCTAAGGCCAGCTTCGAAAGAAAAATTGCACAAGACACTAAAGATAATCACAAGGCCTTCTTTAGTTATGTCAGAAACCTGGGAAGCAACTCCCAGATATGCTCTGAGTTAGTGCAAAATGACAAAAAATACACTGAACCCACAGACATTGCCAACATTCTGGCAGAAAGGTTCAGTGCAAACCCCCCCCCCCCCCAAAAGAGCAAATGTCTATCCCAACAGAGTGTAGCCTTCCTGAGATCACAGATGCACAGGTGAGAGCTGCCCTCTCCAAAGCAAAAAACACAGCATCAATGGGACCAGACGGTGTCCCGGGCTGCGTCTTACATGAGCTCCAAGAACTAAACCCTCAATATAAAGTCACTGTTCAATCTCAGCCTTACTACAGGATATGTACCCAAGGAATGGCGTACAGCAACAGTGGTCCCACTCCACAAAGGTGGTGCCACAACAGATCCCAGAAACTATCGCCCTATAAGCCTGACTAGCCTGGTCTGCAAAGCTATGGAGTGTATCATCATGGAAATCATAAACAAAGACATTGGGAACCTCCAGACACTGGATTCTACCCAATTCGGCTTTGTTAAGGGCAGATCTTGCCTCTTGAACCTGGTCGACTTCTTTGAAACAGTTACCAAAGCCATAGATGAAGGGAAGGTAGTCCACACAGTCTACCTGGACCTCGCAAAAGCCTTCGACACAATACCCCACTCGGGCATCATAAATAAGCTCACCAGCTTAAATATCAACCCCTATGTCACAAGATGGGTTGCAAACTGGCTCAGGGATAGAACCCACATGGTCAGAATAGCAGGTGCCATGTTAGACTCTAAACCAGTTACAAGTGGCATCCCACAAGGCTCAGTCCTGGGACCTCTCTTGTTCGGTATATATTTCTCTGATGTACAGGCTAACACGAGTGGACTATGGCTGACCAAGTTCGCAGATGACTGCAAACTGGGTGCCGTAATCGACTCTCCGGCTGACACAAGCATCCTCCAAAAGGGTCTCACAGAGACGGATAACTGGTGCCAGAGCCATGGCCTAAAGCTAAATGCCAAAAAGTGCATAGTCATCCCCTTTGGGAAAAACAAAGTGCCCACAAATTACCACAAAGGTGGAAATCCATTAAATACGAAAGAAGTAATTAGGGACTTGGGGACCCAAGTAGATAGCAATCTCTCCTTTGACAATCACATTGCCAAAGTGGTTAGAAAGACCTTCTATGTAGCCCACATTATCACAAAAGGGTTCACATCTAGATCAAGAGAGGTCATTGTGCCCCTCTACTCATCACTTATCAGGCCCATAATTGAATACAATGCCCCATTTGGGATGTACCTTACCCGACACCTGCAGAAACTGGAAAGACCCCAAAAGTATCTCACCAAGAGGATCAAGGGGCTCAAACAGATGCCCTATGCAGTTCGGCTAAAGAAACTCCAGCTCTACTCAGTTGCATACAGCCTACTCAGAGGCGATCTGTGTCTGACGTATAAGGCCATATCCAACCCAGAATTAATGGACATGCTTCACCTGAGGAAATCCAAATCCCTTAGAGCTACACGCTCCAGGGACTTAAACCTCAGCACAGAAATAAATAGGACATGCTGGAGGGACAGATTCATATCCCAGAGGCTCCCCACTCTGGAACAAAATCCCAATCCATGTTAGGCAGAGCCCCTTACTGACCCTCTTCAAGAGAAATCTTGACGAGTGGATCGGAGATCATAAGTTTACCCCTGGGATCTCTTCTGTGTCCCTGCTTGACAGAGGTACAGTAAACTAACCTTAAAAGGGCTACCTTCTGTGACCTACTATACAGAGGCATAGTCAACTAATCTAAAAGGGTGGCGAAAGCCAAACACACTCTGGCTAGACTTATAAATGCCCTAGGGCAGATAGCCTAGTATCAACCTATGAACCTATGATATCTCAGGGTAGCAGGCAGATATTAATATCTCGTATTGAGTCAATAGCTAAAGCCCCACAATCAACTTCTTAGTATCAGCTTAGATCTTTCTTGGGTATGAAAGGATATTGTTGACAGTGGATTTCTAACTATGCAGAAATTGCTAAATCTTTGATAAATCTTTTAAAACAGGATACACCAGTGCCCTTTCCTTGGGACAGTGAAGAGAAAAAAGAAGTTATGTCTTACCATAACGTTCTATCTGTGTTGTAGATCTTTATTCATTCATTACTTTTAGGACTTCAGTTCCATCCTTGGAAGCGACACAGCCGTTAACAAGCTCGTGCCAGCCAAAAACTCTTGGCTAAGACCTACCCACAATGCCCCTCTACCAACAATGCCCCTCTCATTGTCTCTTCAAATCAAGTTTGTCTGCCATTATAGTAGAGAAGTAATAATAGTGATAGTAGGAGGCTCTGTCTGAGCAGATACCTTAACTAATAATGAAATCCTAAAATCCACCAGGAGTCCAGGCAGGGGGAAGGAGGGCAGGAAGTAATGAATAAATAAAGATCTACAACACAGATGGAATGTTATGGTAAGACATAACTTCTTTACCTGATGTTGTAAATCTTTATTCATTCCTTACTGTAAGGACAGAGTCCCCAGCTACTTAAGTCCTGGGTGGCCCTAAAAAAGGACATTCCTGAGCACCATAGAACCAAAAGATGTTCATCCCCTGGAGGCCAAATCCAATTTGTAATGAGTGATAAAGGTATGAGGTCTTGCCCAAGTGGCTGCTTTGCAGATATCATCCATAGAGGCTCTGGAATGAAAAGCCACTGAAGAAGCCATCGATCTAGTAGAGTGTGCCTTTATTTTGGAAGGGAAGGACACTTTGTTCTGATAGCAGATGAAAGTAATGGCGTTTCTGAGCCAAGAAGATAAAGTCATTTTGGAAACAGGCTTATCCAATCTGGGTCCTGCAAAGGCCACAAACAAATGATTCATTTTTCTGAAAGATTTAGTTTTGTCCAAGTAGAAACCAAGTTGTCTATGAACATCGAGGGTATGCAGAAGATATTCCCCTCTATTTGAATGGTGAGGAAAAAAAACTGGTAGGTCAACAGATTGATTAATGGAAAACCCAGAAATGACCTTGGGCAAAAAGGAGGGGGTCAGTACATAGGGACACTCTTTCTCTATGAAAAATCAAGTACGATCTCTTGACACTCAAAGCTTGCAGCTCAGATATTCTTCTTGCTGAGGTAAGGGCTACTAAAAGCAGAGTTTTCCAAGACAAAAATATTATATCACAGGAGTTAGAAGGCGCAATGGGAGGACTTGTTAATGACTGAAGCACCAAAGTCAAGTCCCACGGCTCTACAGGAGGCTTGACCAGAGGTTTAATATGTAATACTCCTTTCATGAAGGTCTTGCACAGTCAGTGTGACATAGATGAACTGTCAATTCCATTGTGAAAATTTGCAATAGCTGCTAAATACACTGTAACTGTCGATGCTGAAGCTCCTGCATGCAATAGGGTAGTCAGGTATTGTAGGATCTTCTGAATATGCATGGAAAAGGGATCTATGTTATGTTCCTTGGCCCATCTAGAGAACCTAGTCCACTAACTAGAATAAATTTTTCAGGTGGAAAGTTTATGTGAAGCCACAAGAATCTCGCGAACAGGGGATGAAATATCAGGTAGCCTGGCAATCATTCGAAGTGGAGAAACCAAGCTGTGAGCTTGAGGCTGTGGAGATTGGGGTGAATCAGTCCCTGAAAATGACACAGCAGACCTTGGGATTGATCCAGGATCCACGGGCTGTGAATCATGTGAACCAGACTTGACGGGGCCAATAAGGGGCAATGAGGAGCACTCTGCTTCTCAACCTTTGAGCTTTCTGCAGGAATTTCTGGATGAGGGGAAATGGGGGAAAGGCATACAGTAGACCCGAGGGCCAATTGTGCATCACAGCATCCCTCAGTGACTCCCCCTGAGGGGGATCAGGGCAAAATAGCTTCTGCATTTGTTGTTTAGGGGAGAAGCAAACAGGTCGTAGCAAGGCCTGCCCCAATGGCGGAAGATCTGATACACTATTATAGGATTGAGGGACTACTCGTGAGGCAAGAAAATGTTCCTGCTCAGATTGTCCGCAATAAGACTGGCACTCCCGGGAACGTGCGTTGCTATGAGAAAGCGGTTGGAAGCCATTGCCCAATGCCAAATTGGCTTCGTGACACAGGGGGTAAGACCTGGTCCCGCCTTGTTTGTTGATGCACCAGACAACTGACATGTTGTCTGACCGAATTGCAATGGTCCCGGAAAGAAGGGATGTGTGCAACGCTTGCAACGCTAAGAGAAATGCCCTCAATTCCACAACATTTATGCGCAAATTGGCCTCCATGGGGGACCAGGTGCATTGGACTGTCTTTCTCTGGAAAAGCCCCCCCCCCCAAACACGGAAGCATCTGTGGTCACCATGGCTCTGGGCTGGGGAAGACAGAATGGTCTTCCCCAAAGATTTGATTCTGGCTTCATCCACCAAAGCATTTGTTTCTTGCAAAGATTTGTAAGGCATATCATGTGGTCGAGTGGGTGAGTTAAAATCGACCACTGTGATGAGAGAAGCCACTGCAATAGTCTCGTGTGCAACCTCGCCAGTGGTACCAAGGTAATGGTTGCTGCCATAGAGCCCAATAGTCGTAGTACAAAGTGTGTTGGTACAAATGCCTGCGGGAGGAGGACTTGAATCTGGTTTCTTATTTTTGAAAGCCTGTGAGTAGGGAGGGAAGCTTGACAGGATGTTGTGTCATAGATTGCTCCAATGAACTCCAGTGCTCTTGATGGAGACATGTGCGATTTGTCCATGTTGATTGTGATATCTAGGTGAAGAGCAAGGCCTTGAGTGTAAGAGAGACTGAAAATGAGAAGATTCTTAGACATGGTGGTAAGGAGCCAATCGTCTAGCTATGGAAACACCTGGAATCCTTGTAGTTGGAGATAAGCTGCTACGACTGCCATGCATTTGGTGAACACTCCGGGAGCTGTCGAGAGACCAAAGGCAGTACCCTGAACTGATAATGATTGGCTCCCACCCGGAAGCGGAGAAAACTCCGGGAGCGTTTGTCCATCTTTATGTGGTAATATGCACCCTGGAGGTCTACAAAGCACATCCAGTTGTCCTTAACCAGAAAAGGGAGAATGGACTGTACCATGACCATCCGGAATATTTGAGGTTTGATGAATTTGTTTAGTAAACTGAGATCCAGGACTGGTCTCCAGTCCCCTGTCATTTTGGCAATAAAAAGAACCTTGAGTAAAAGCCGGATCCTCTTTGGTCTGGTGGGACTGGTTGGATGACTCTTTTTCTTAGCAGCTTTTCGATTTCTAAGGCTGCAACCTCCCTCTGACCGGGTAGGATGTCGGGGATTCATTTCACAGGTCTGTGGGTGAGGTCGAAAGGGATATGATAGCCTCTGGATATTATCCTCTGAATTCACGCATCCATTGTTATGAGTGACCAGGTCTGTAGGTGCAGGGAAAATCGACCCCAGACTGCTTCCAGAGGAAAGCAATCGAGCCGCTGTTCAGGAGCACTGGAAGGGTCTGCCAGAGAAGTAATTTCTAGCACCTGGTTACGCGGACCCCCTCTACCCCAAAAGTGGTGTCTTCCAAATGAGTTGCCCCCTCTGCCCCAGAGGGGATTGTTCGTCACAAGTGTCATGAAAAGATCCTTGGGACTTCTTGAACCACAATTTTCCTTCCCTCTGATTCCTGGAGTAGGACCTCTGGAGGGTGGAAAAATGTATGCCCACAGGAGACAAGGTCTATCTGTCCTTCTCAATATGTGAAAGTGTGTCTCTTACTTTGTGACCAAAAAGAGAAGATTCATCAACAGGCGTGTTGGCAAAGGAAGATTTAAAGGGGTTCACGAAGTCACACAAACGCATCCAAGCATGCTGTCTCATAACGATGCCCGATGCGGCTGCTTGAGCTGCCCCCTCAGTAGCGTGAGAAATCAAGCACACTGAGAAGTTCAAGATTGATTTCAAGGTAGCTAGCTGAGAGGCAATGGTATCACGCACCTTCTCTGGCAGTACCTCTGCCAAAGAGGCAGACATTTCAGAAATTAGGTCTCTTTGGAGGCGAGTAAAGTGTGCCAGGTAATTCAGCGACCGGATGGCAAAGGTCGCTGAAGCGTAGGTCTTCTTCCCCAGTCTGTCCATAGCCCCGAGACTCCCTGTTCGGGGGGTGAATAGTGGAACTATCTTTCACCAGTTCTTTCTTGGTGGCTGCCGTCACGACCATGGAATAGACTACCAGTTGTTTGGACCAACTGGGCTGGTCTTCCGGGGGTGGACAAAATTTTATCTGGCCACCGGGGGATGGGTTCTATGTTGTCCGGGGCCTTCCAGACACGCTGCACAATAAGTCGAATGAGCTCATCTGCAGGTGGGGTCACCCAGGAAGTAGATGGCCAAGCACGGAAAGTCTGCAAGAACACCGATTCCGCTGAAGGAAGGTTGGAGGGTTCCCAGTCTCCCCTCTGCTTGAGGACTATCTGCTTTCTCCTAGGAAGGACTTAAAGGACACTCCTATACTCAATGTTGAATTGGACCCATTTGTGATTTGGTTCTTGTGGAAGAGGGCTCTACAAAGGGCTTGTGAATTAGCCAAAGACAAAGTTGCCAATGTCTACACTGACAGTCACTACATCTTTGGTGTAGTACATGATTTTGGGCAACTTTGAAAACAGAGAGGATTTTTAACCTCAGCAGGAAGTCAGATTAAAATGTCTTTTTATGTTAATGCTCTTTAAGATTCTGTTTTGTTACCTAAAGAATAAGCAGTAGCTAAATGTGGTACCCATCAAAAGGGTACAGATACTGTTTCAAAGGGAAATACTCTGGTAGATCAAGCTGCTCAGCAAGTTGTACAAGGGCTTTGTGCAAAATTACATGTGATGTTATTGCAAGAATCTAACAGTGATGATGTGTTTGATTTTAAGAACGTATCAGTTTTCAAAACTGAAGTATCACAGGGAGAAATTCAGAGGTAGCTTAAAGACGGATGCAGTAAATTAGACAATGGGTTATGGCGACATCCGGACGGCCGACTGGTGGCACCTGCCTCCTTGCTACCTTTCCTAGTAAAGGCATATCATATATACATATATACATATATATATATATATATATATATATATATATACACATACATACATATATACATATAGATATAGATATATATATATATATATATATATATATATATATATATATATATATATATATATAGCCATATGGTCGAATTTCAGAAGCTCGACCTTCTGAAAGGGAAAGAAAAAAAAGCAAGAAAGCACAAAACAGTGTTTCTGCAGGGGCCAAGCCCCCTGCACCCCCCACACTCCCCGCTACTTATTTATTCTAATTCTGAGATCGCACTGCAGCACAGAAAGGGAAATCTCCCGTTCTGCGCTGTATGCCGATCCCCATTCAGAAGGTCGAGCTACTGAAATTTCGAGCATATGGTCTCGACCATATGCATTTTGAGATTTCAGCCGTTCGACCTTCTGAAGGGGAACTATATATATATATATATATATATATATATATATATATATATATATATATATATATATATATATCTAAAGCTTGTAAAATACCTACTGTACACAGTCAAAGATGCTACCTTCCTGCAATTGTAATTTTCTTTTGTGAACTGTATTTTATTTCTGATGCTTAATCCATTTTGTTTCTGTGTCTTCCTTGTTGCATTTTTTTTTTACTCAAACTACTATATATAACTTGTATATAGCATTCAAATGAATTGTAAATTCATGTTTTGTAAATAAGCTGGAGCTTTTCTCCTCGGGTCTCCACTGAAAATGGGCCTGTGGCTCAGTTGGACCAATCCGGTTAACAAATGTAAAATAAAATAAATAAAATATCATTTACCAGCCCATACAGGTAAGACAGCTTTACTTAATCAAATTACCCAAAGCTGCTATGCTCTTCATGTCTCTCCTCTGATACCAATTGTTAACAATTGTGCAGTATGTTTAGAATACAATGTTAGCAAAATTTTGAATGTTAAAGCTATTTGTTTACCACTACCATAAGGACCTCTTGTTAATGTGCAGCTGCATTTTGTCCAGATGCCAAAGGTACATCATTTACACTATGCTTTAGTATTAGTCTGCATGTTTTCTGCATGGGTGGAAGCTTAACTATATCATAAGGCAGACTCTGTGAAAGCTGTTAAGACACTACTTTTTTGAATTTATTCCTAGATTTGGTGTACCTTGTACTACCAACAGTTATCAGGAACATGTTTTAATAATACCCTTACCAGAGAGCTATACAAGGTTTTTAATATTAAGTTGAGTCTTCACTATCCCAACCATCCACAGTCATCTGGATTAGTAGAGAGGGTCAGTAGGACCCTTCAATTAAGATTTTGAAGATTTGTGCTGAAACAAATCTTAAATGGCCAAAGGCACTTCTCGCATTAACGAGTATGAGGAGTAAATTAAATACTACAAGGAGACTGAGTCTTTATGAGATATTAACAGGCAGACCCATGGCCCATCCACCTACACCCCCCCCTGTGCAAAATGGCAAATTAACTCTAACGGATAATGATGTCATAATGTCTTACTGCACAAACCTTATTCATTTCTTGCAGCAATACCACAAAACTGTACGAGAAGCTCTTCCTCAGCCTCCTGACCAGCCCTGTCACCAACTGCAGCCCAGTGATTGGGTTTATGTTAAAACTTTCCAAAGAAAGAACTGTTTAAGTTTGAAGTGGAAAGGTCCTTTTCAAGTGCTGCTTACCACTTATACAGCAATCTGCTATACAGGACTACCAACTGGGATTCATTCATTGCATTGTAGAAAAACATTCTTTGTGGGGGCCAAGGACGAATGATCTTTGTCACTGAAGAAAGATCAAAGCGCGAAGGAAAAAACATCTGCCCCAGTGAAGAATTAAAAGATAAAATCAACTCAGATGGCAGTCCATGATGAATCCAGTAACAATAGTTGCTTTTACATTGTTTTGTTGTGGTTTCCTTTTATAAACCGGCCAAGAGAAAATATTTTCTTGTTGGTTCTTTGACTTATGCTGTGGACTTAAATGTGACAAACTGTTGGGTGTCTTTGCATATACCTCAACATTCTTTCTAAGGCAGGGTTTCCCATGACTCCAATCCCTGCATCACAAGTGACATTTAAAAAGGAACTTAGTGTCACTAATCTAACTTGGCATAATGTAACTAACTTTTCAAAGGTTGTGTCTCTTCAGCTTGCAACCACAAATTATGGATACACATGTTATGCCAGAAATGGGACTGGACCAGTGGGAACCAACAGATGCAATGACACTAGACATAAAAGTGTGTTGACCTCTTTATACTTAAAAAGCTATGACTGGGAGCATGGCATGGGCATGACAGAGGATCGTTACTACAGTTGCGATGATCATGCCTACTCATGGTTGCCTACAAACTGGTCTGGGTGTTGTGTAGTGGGCTATATCATTCCTGCTATTCAACATTTCGAGAACCCTCCAGCAGGGAGACTGAGAAATAAATGGGCAATTCACTGGGCAGAGCAAATATTTTCAGTCTTTACTCCTGGGCATCCAATTGAAAGGACAATGCTCAAAATCACCATGCTTGCTCAAACTCTTCAGGAGGTAGGAAAGCATACTTCACATTGCATCAGGATGGCAAGTAAAGAAATGACTAAAATTCGAACTGTGGTATTACAGAATCGTCTGGCACTCAACATAATGCTAGCTGCCGGGGGGGGGGTCATGTGATCTCATAGCAAGTAATTGTTCCTATATTACTGACTATCATGATGAACAAGAAAAGTTAGCTAATTTCATGGAGCAAAGAACCAAGGATCTGGACAATACAGCTAAACAGTGGACACTTTTTAGATGGTTGGCCAGTGCATTTGGTAACCTGGGAACTAGTATATTACAAGGTATCATTGCAATGATTTGTATTATTCTTTTAGTTGTTTTAATATGCTCTGTTCTAAAGGCTGTGATTACAAAATGCTTAATCTCACCTGCATGTGCAATGCCACTTATAAAGGTACCTAATAATGAACAAATTGTTGTACATGATGAATATTATGGGGCCGAAGCATATTTTATCAAATTAGGAAGAATCAAAATATAACTGTGGGTGACACAGTGTCAGAAGGAGGACTGTTATGGAAAGCTATTATGTCTAATGTTTATTCTTCACAAAATGCATATTAACTTGTACTTTATTCATAAATAAGTCAATAAAATGTTTATAATATGAAAACTGAAAAACAGATGCATGATTATTGCAAGGTATACTTTCACATAAGTAGTAACTTTATATTTCAAGTGTCTTACAATTGCATTCTCTCTCTATTACTAAACTGTAGTGTACTGACAGAAAATTAAAGGCAAAGTAAGTGCTGATGGAGTTAAGGGATGTTATGTTATGTTATGTTTGAAAGTTAGTGAATTGTGTCAGGTATCCGTGCAAACCAGATTAATCAACAGTATGCTCTAGCCTTCTCAGGCTGGGCGATAAGTCTTTGCAAGGCTGTCTGTGAGACAGTGCGTACTGATATTGAATGTTAAAAGTTGAAGAACAATAAATCTTAAGCACAGGTGGTCTATGTTTTAAAAAGGCATATCTGTGAAGTGTTCACATGAAACTCTAAGCGAGGATCCTGAGGACATAAAATATTTAAAAATTAAATAATATGTTGAAAGCGATGTAACGTCAGAATTCTGCATGCATGAAATTGATAAGAAAAAGTATACAAATGAACTTTTTCCTTCATTCTTTGAGAATGATCTGAACATTTTAGTAGGCAGTCTCCCAGCGCTGTTTATAGAATAAACAAGTACTTTGCACATCCTGAAGCATTATTCTTGACTGAGACTAAAAGGTAAAAAAAACCTCTCTGTTATGTATTTGTGTACTTTAACAGTATGCACCTGACCAAGCATATGCAGCAACTAGAGCAACCTCAGAGATACCTTACAAAAACAATACAAGGTGTAACAAACCTACCTTACATAGAGCACCTTAAACCCTTTCCTTCTACTCAGTCACCTACAGATTGCTGAGGGGTGATCTATGCCTGGCCTACAAGACATATGCAGAACCCACTCTTATGAATCTCTTGCATATTTATAGTCAAACAGTACCAGAATTACAAGTTCTAAGGGACCTGAATTTTGTCTGAGACTGAAACAGAACATGCCGGAGAGTCAGATGTGTGTTCCAGAGACTGCCCCTCCTATGGAACAAGCTTCCCATCCATGTGAAGCTATATTCGTCTATTACCTGGTTTAAGTGCAACCTAGACCAAACATAAAACAGCCAGCACCATCCATCAGCTTACCAATTATTATTTTAATATATTAACACCATGTAAAAACACATCCTGCATACCAGTTTTGGCTATAAGCCTTCATCAGTGCATCTGATGAAGGCTTATAGCCAAAACTGATATACAGGATGAGTTTTCACATGAAGTGTTAATACATTAAAATAATAATTGATAAGCTGATGGATGATGTTGGCTGTTTTTTGTTTGGTTTAGTTAGTAGTTTGGCCTTTGCACCTTTCCGTACTTGCATGGGACTGCGATTGTATTTAAGTGCAACCTAGACTAGTGCATGGGAAAAAGAAAATTTAAAGAAGACCTGCCACCCATGTCCTTATGGACGAAGGTAGCTTAAAAATGCCTGGCTCTCAATGTCCTGTTTGGATACAGGACATCGTTATTCTTTTGGGAAAACTTGGCTAGGCTTAGAAAGGCTCCCTAAGTCATTAGCCTAGTAACAATCTATGAATGTAGTTGTTAACCCTGGGACTTCACTGAAAAGGGGACCTCCTGAATACAATGCCAGATAGCAAATAGAAGCAAAAAATAAATAAATAATAAATAGCAGCGGGAACAAAGTTTCACTGTTGCACAGGGGAAATACACATTCCCTTCCCTTCTTAGCCACAGAAGGGCAAATGTGAATAGTCAGTGTTTGACTGACCTAAAGACCCTACAGCAGAAAAACTAAGGATCTAGTGCCACTAATAAACAAAAATTACCTTCAATCTTGAAGGTCTCTGTATCATAGATGACCAGTTGTGACAGGTTAACACTCAACAGTACTAAACAGTGTAAGAATAAAAAAAAATCATTACTGTGTTTCTTTTTTAATGCTTCAGAAATTACTGAATTTGTTGTTTGCATCAGCTTTCATAACGAACAGAGATACTGGAACAGGTCTATCAATTGCAAAAGAAAAAAAAAAGACACTCGTGTCATATGGAGAAGAATACTGAAAACTAAGTGAAGACTACCATAGCTTCTTATAAAGCCATCAATGACCAGATTTCTGGAATAGGAGAGGAAAGAAACTATACTGAATAAATATGAGTCACTTTTACCTTTCCTTTCCATATTCTTGATTTCTAAATATTGCATTCCATGTCGAACCACAGGATCTGATGTTGCAAATTCTGGCATCTGGTGCATAATTTTTATAGCAGTGATGTCTCTAAGAGCCTCATCAAAAGGAACAATGTCATGTGGGAAGTGAAGGGGAGGTAGACTCCTAGCTGCAGCACTTAGACGTCCTTGTTCTTTACTGGGAGGTGGCGTAGTGCTCCGTATCAGAGTGTCAGCATCAACTGTAGAATTCAGGAAGGGATTAGGCTCCTAGACAGCAAAATGGGAACCACAAAATGATTACATGATCACTTTTATCATGGTAAACAATGAATGCATTATTCTATGACCATGCAAGATGGCTACTTTTAAGAACTCTTGAATTCACTATTACTGTGCTTAGTAAAAATGGCACACAGAAAAGAGCAGAGGTTTGAAATATTTTATGCAAAATGAAAGTAACCACTAAAAAGAGTTAAAAATACAAAATAAAGTCACCATGGAGACTTCATTCCACATGTTACAAAATAACCTCACCACCAAACCCTTAACACTATAATCCCACCATCCCTGAAACTATTGTCCAAAGATGGCAAATGTCACAACCAGAGTTCTCTAATTTGTTTGTGTCATGAGCATATGATAAAGGGAAACCACTGCACTGAGTATTAATGTTTTAGGCAGCTTTTTATAGCATTAACTGCTAGGAACATGTTCATCCTTGGAGTATCCTGAACTGAGTTTGAGGCTCCTGCAGTGTCACCAGGTATCCGTTTTAAGTTTTGTACCACAATTACATTTTGGTATCTGGCATTCTAAACTGAACTGTGACAAAGCATGAAAGGAAGCTCTGAATATCTGAACTTATGAAATAAAGAGAGCTGAGGTTATTATTGGCTTTTTCCTCTAGAAATCATCCAAAACAGAAGACAGGAGTCGGGCTGTCAGGATTACTAAAGATCTGAAGAATGTAAACTGTTTGCTCACTGTTGCATGTGGCTGATTTGAGGAGTATTTTTGATGAACTGTACTGTAACTGCAGCTGTGAAGCAACTGATGGGCTACATTACCAGTGACCTGAGTCTGAAAGCTCCTGGGACTATGTCTGATTATTACTCAAAGATCTTTGTGTATCTGGTAGCAGATGATTGGTTCAATGCTATAAGTTCATAAACAACAAAACTGCAAGTAAAATGTTCACACAGGACAAACCTCATAGGCAAAATATCAAAAAGACCCCCTGGTAAACCAATGACTTCACTGCGTGTGATATCTGATATTGATAGAGGCCCATGGGAAATATGCAAATCAGTTTTAAAGGTCATTCAAGTGTTTCAGCTATATACCTGACTTTTTATTTCTTTACAAGTCTTTACTAATGCATTCAGGCCAATAAGTTTGTAAAGGACTTTTCATTGTTAACGGCTGTGTTAAAAGCATATGGGTTATTGTCATCGTACACACTGAAGGTTCTTTGCTTTTATCATGCAAGGGATTTTCTTTGGTATAATGAAAGATTTTTGTTGTACTACATCTGCAGCTTATGGTACTGTGCTAGAGTCACTATGGTTAACATATCTCTATATTCTGCCTGTAATGAGAAAAAGTACAGTTGTGTACACTTACCATAAATGTAGATGTTCGAGTGTATTCACTGTTGCAGTCATTACCTTTGGGTAATCTGCTGGCAGGTTGCCCTCAGTCAGCCTGAATATCAAAGTCTTGGGTCCTGCGTCGGTTGCTGTCTCCCCTTCCATAACGTCAGGTCGTCAGGGGTATAAAACATGCAGCCGACGCCATTTTCTTTAGTTTTTCTTGCCTCAGATGTCAGGTGCCCCCCAAATGGGGAGCAAAAAATATATATATATATATATATATATATATATATATATATATATATATATATATAAATGCAATTGTAACAACATAAACTTTACCCTCATCTAAAAGCAAACACACCACAAAGGCTGTAGAATATAGTGAAGGAAAATGAAGTTATAGAAAAAAGGGGGATGGCGGGTGGGTAACCCGGACTACAACAGTGAATACACTCAAACATCTACATTTATGGTAAGTGTACACAACTGTACTATGTCCTTCGTGTTTCACTGTTGCAGTCATTACATTTGGGTAAAATCCCAAAGCTATGGATGGGAGGCTGGAACTAAATAGCATTAGGAGTGGCTATAAGGCCCTGCAGAACTGCAGTGGCAAAGCCTGCACTGGACTTAGAGAAGAGAGGCAAATGATAATGCTTTGTAAATGTATGAACAGAGCTCTAAGTAGCAGCTTCTAGAATGTCTTTGGTTGGTACCCCTGTGAGAAAAGCTGCTGAGGTAGATGCAGCCCTGGTGGAATGTGACCTGATTCCCTTGGGCACCGGTTTACCATGATGCAAATAGCAGAAACGAATGCAGTGGCTTATCCACTTTGAAATAGTCTGCTTTGAAATAGCCTTTCCCTCTGATCCTGCAGCAAATGTCACCAGTAGCTGCTCAGACTTTCTTAGAGATTTTGTCCTGTTTAAGTAGAATCTTAGTTGTCTGTGTACGTCCAAGGAATGCAGAATCCGCTCCCTCTTGTTCTGCAGATTTGGGTCAAAAGTTGGCAGATGAATAGTTTGGTTAAGAACCACACTGGATACCATGTTAGGCATAAAGGAAGGATTGGTCCTGAGGGACACCCTGTCCGGGTGAAATGTAATAAAAGGCTCCACAGCCATGAGGGCCTGTAGTTATGAAACCCTTCTTGCTGAATTGATTGCCAGAAGGAAAGCTGTTTTCCAAGATAAAAACTTTATATCCGCAGTAGCTACTGGTTCAAATGGAGGCAGGGTGAGCTTTTCCAACACAAAATTGAGGTCCTATGCAGGAGTTGGTGATCTTCTGGGAGGCCTTAGATTTTTGGCCCCTCTAAGATACTGTTTTAGCAGAGGATGAGAAAAGATTGGAGGCTCTGTGTTGTAATGAGCTGAGATGGCAGAGGCATGGACTTTTATTGATGAAAAAGATAGGCCCTGGTCAAGCATCTCAGTCAAGTATTGTAAAATCTGAGGAATATTTGGCTTTGCTGTGTCAGTCCCTTGTGCTTGGTTCCAAGCACAGACTCTCTTCCATTTATCAGCATAAGATTTTCTAGTACTAGGCCTTCTGGCTTCCAAAATGTCATCCATCACACATTTACTGAGAGGTGTTGTTTGAATAATTACATGATCAGCCATGCTGCCAGGTTCAGAGTTTGGAGCTAATTGTGCAGAATTTGATTGTTCTGCTGAGACAGTAGATGAGGTATTTGAGGCAAGTACCAAGGAGGGAGTTGAGACATATTCCTTAGAATTGGGTACCACTGCTGGCGAGGCCAGTCCGGGGCAATTAGGATCAATTTTGTTTTTTTCCTGTCTGACCTTTAGTGAGACCTTGGGAAGAAGAGGCAGAGGAGGAAAGGCGTAGACTGATAAGTTTTTCCAACTGAAGGATAGTAACAAACAAACTAAGAAAAAAGAACGCTGATCCCCTGTGTGCCTTGACATGCCAAGCTGGTCTCAACAAGAACAACAACGGACTAAAACGAATTAAAAGTTTATTGTTAAAAAAGTTAAGCGCTTTCACTCGCTATGCTGCGAGCTTCTTCAGAACTCCATTACTTTGTGGCAATCTCATTTAAATAACTTCTTTGGCGCCAAAAAAGACGCTACATTAAAGCTACATACACTGTGAAACTCTCCTGATTCCGATGAGTGCCAAAAGTAGCATGCATCAGTGACATTCACACTGTGATAAAATACAATAAAATACATACACAAAACTAATGACTGAATGTATCAATAGTGTATCTATTACCGAATTGATTATTTATAAAAAATACTAAATATACTAAATATTTCTTGAATACAAACTGTAAGTAAATTTAAATAATTGTATTTGTATTGTAATGTTATGTTAATTGTAAAATAGGCTTTATAGTAATAAAATCATTTAGTCCTGGTGCAGTAGAAGCATCTGTATATAATTGCCACCAGATCTCTTTATAGGACAAAAGTCCTTTATAATCACCCCCTCTAGAGTCTATTTGAACAAATTCAAGGATGGCAAACTTAAAAGAATGTTTATTTCCACATTTTTTAACATGTCTGTATAAAGCATTTTTTTCATCCTTGGTTTAATACTGTATAGATGTGCATATATACGTTTGTTCAATTTTCTTTCCGTTTTTCCTATATAATATCCAGAACAGGCTATACATTTAGCTAAATATATAACCCATCTGGTATTACAATTACCTTGAACAAACCTTGTATGTGTCTTATTGACATTTTCCAAAGTGGTACTACCTTCCTCTAGGATGGCATAACATTGCTTGCAACTCCCACACTTAGTAGTGTTCCTATGAGTCAAATGCTTGCTAATGCCACCTCCTTCCAAATAATTCTTAATATTGCGCCCCGTTTTGTTAACAAAAGTAGGCTGAGATCCCAGTATCTTTACTATTTCCTGGTCTGTCAATATGATATTCCAGTTACTAGTCATAATTTTCTTAATCTTGCTACAATGTGGACCATATTCCAAAACACAAGCTCTCCCGTAATCTGTAGTAGAAATTATATTATTTTGAATATGATTTTCACTATTATTTCACTATTATTACTTCCGTTATAATATTTCTGACCTAACAGTGGTGTATATTTTTTACCCCATCAGACAATTTAGCTTTAACATGATCATGCAGATTTTGCTCCTTGAGCCAGGCATGCCTTCTAATCACAGATCCAGTAACTGCAGCCCTGCAGAAGGCCTCCAAAGAATCAAAACCACATTGCAAAGTATGCTTTCCAACCTGTTCTGCTGCATGCAATAATTCCTGTAATTCTTTATTTTCCACACATTCAGAAATCAACATCATTTTCTGTTTCAATAATCCCATAACATGCTGTTGATATTTTAGCATATGAAATTGGCAGTTTAAGGCAATAATTGCCAAGGTTGCAGACGTATAAACCTTCTTTCCCCATCTATCCAGCACCCTGGAATCGCTATCAGAGGGGGAAGGATTCTTAGCTGATGAGGCCTTTACACCTTTTGGAAACTGTGAGATAGTTTCAGGATCAGCAGCAGGATTTTTGAATAAAAATTTGTGGGAGTCAGGAACCCTGCAATATCTGTCTGGCTTGCTAGGAGCCAGGGGTAGGGAATCTGGGAGCCATGCTTGATTCCGAAAACACATCATCAACAATGTCTAATACAGGAGGTATGGCCAAAGGCCTATGCTGAGGAAGAAGAAGGAAATCCCCCTCTTTTTTGATTCTGAGAAATCTTGACTCTCCCAATGAAAATGTTCCCTCAAAGTATGCAAGGTTTCTCCAAAAGAACTAATCTTCAGGGGGAGATGCAGATGGGATGGATTCCTCTTCATCTGAATCCTCATAGGGTGGTAGGGAAAATTCCTGATGAGAAGAGGAATCAGAAGAAATAGAAACCTGATCTGAAGATTCAAAATCAGTGTCTTGCCTAGGCCTATTAGCGGGGGGGGGTTGGGAACCCCTGATCAAGGTAATTAAGTCTTCAGCCATTTTGATCATCTGTTTTTTGGGCATAGAGGTCAGTTTTGGACCTTGACGGTCTGTCTCTGTCCTTTTCTTTGCGTTTTTTGTGAACTCCGGTAGTCGGACTGCTATCCAACGACATTTCAGGGTAGTTAAATCTGTTTCCAAAATATTTTGAAGCAAAGATATACTGACTCTTAATGGTGCATTGGTTAAATCTAGCATAAAACCGACAGCAAGGCACGTTATTGATCTGGGCCTAGGCAAGGAATAAAGTACAAATGGAAATCCTTATGAGGTATTTGCTTCCCAAAAGTAATGCAATTATTAACTTTTACTGACATCGGCAAGGAGCAAGAAAAAGTTTCCCCAACAGGGTACTTAGCTTTGATTGAAGACTTCGGTTCTGAAACTTGAATGCAAAATTTTCAGGAGTCGGCCAACCGGCCCTTGCAAACTGCTTCTGCTTCGGGCACCACGCAGCAAGAAAGACTAAAGAAAATGGCGTCGGCTGCATGTTTTATAACCCTGACGACCTGGTGTCATGGAAGAGGAGACAGCAACTGACGCAGGACCCAAGACTTTGATATTCAGGCTGACTGAGGGCAACCTGCCAGTAGATTACCCAAATGCAACAGTGAAACATGAAAAACATCAGAAATTTTCAACTTGGCAGTGCTTTCAGAAGCTCTGAATACTGTTCTTTATCCACTTGAAGACAAATCTTTTATATGGTATATGTACCTGTTAAGAGCTGCAGTGACTATATTCTGTGGCAAGCTGTGTTTTAAAGTACAAGACATTGAAAAGATCAGTGTTAAATTATCTTTAATATGGCTTGGGGGGGCAGTGTGCAAGCCTGAAAACAACTGAAATACATTACTAGTGGTTATTGTCTTTCAATTACTTCACAAAGAAATAACAAAAATGTGAAATGTGCACAAAAAATGGATGTCATTTTGGGAGGTGGTGAGCTGTGTGCTAATGGCAACTGCATGATTTGGTGAGGGAGGCCACATATGTGCTTGGGAGCAACAAATCAGAACCACATTACTGTGATCAATAGTCATGTAACTTCTTTGCAGTCAAAGGTGGCATATTTTTTCAGTAAGGTCAAACCTGATTGTGACAGTACAAGTGCAAAAACAGCCAATACTAGTGCCTGTTCTAAGAAAAACAATGAAGACACTACCCATGCTTTGGAATTCAGCTTGTTACTTTATTACTATTATTATTTTTATTATCATCATCATCATAATCATAATCATCACCATTTCACAGTGTCTTCTAACATCTTCTAAGTTAAAGTGGCTAAGCGCAGTTGTCCTCATGGACATTTCAGTTTGAGACCCCCCCCTGCTATTTCTTAATATAATTATCTGGCCTTTATTTTACATTGATAATTGTCTTGTATTATGTGGCTGAGTGTATTAGTCCTCATGTGGTCCTCATACTCAATTATGTATTGACATGAAAAAACATATTTTGACCTAATTATGTGTCCCTGATTGTCCAACTTTAACTTCCCTTAGAGAACTGGCAAACTAAACATCTTCACCTTGACCGCAGAATAAACAGTATCCAGCAGTGTGTTAATGGAAAGGTAATACCTGATAAAAAAATGTCCGCTGCTTCACAACGGCATATTAACCTACCATAAAGAAGGGCCAGAAAGAAAAAAACAAGCAGCTGTCATTGTTTTACGCAGACTAAACATGGCTTTGTTGTTTAGTTAGTGCAAAACTTAAAAAAAAAATAGTGAGTGTGTGTGTGTGTGTGTGTGTGAGACAAAGAGAGAAAAGAAAGTGTGAATGAGAGAGAGAGAGAGAGAGAGCAAGACAGCACATATCATTGGTTTTCAACTGCAACAGGCAGTCCATCGGCATACATGACCACCTAAACAATAAAAAGTATGAAACTCTAATGTCTACATTACTGACTGACTTTAATCCTCAGTGATTTACCAGCAAATCAAACAGTCTATGAGGGACAGAACAAAACTATTAAACAAAATCAGAGACGGTTAAGAAGCATGGGGGAGTTGCAATGCCTTTTATTCTATATTTTTTTCTTAGTCCAACTAAGATGTATTTACTCAACAAACTAGTTGCAAACTACTGGGTATGTGTGTATTTGTGTGTGTGTGTGTAAGTCTGTCTGTGTGTGCTTCTGAATGTGTGTGCAGATATTACATACTTACCATAACTTATATGTAGAATGTAAATTGCTTCCTCCAACAACAATTAAATAAATATGGTACAGTAAGTTTGAACCATTAGATGGAGGAACTATTTTAAATGAAAAAAATATAAAGTAGTATACAGTAATAAAAAAATCAGAACAATTTAACAGACAGCCCATTCTCCAAGAGCAATAATGCCCTCCAGGGTGTGTGTTACTAGAGAAATAATGCCCTTCCAGGGGTGTACGGGCTCTTCGCATATAGCATAATCCCTGGGCACATATTATTTCCCTAATAACACACAGTCCATCAGGCATCACTGCTTGCTTGTCTATGATTACTGCATCTGTTCAATTGAAAGGTACACCTGAACCTATCACATATAATTTAACTGCGTTTTCATCCTTCGATGAATGATCACCAGTACCCATTCTGAGGCTCAGTGTATAATGCACTATTTTGTTATCAGTTTGTAACCAGTACGGTTGTGATGAAAAATACACACTTGTTAAATAAGTCCATTCTGTAAATCAAGCAAATAATTAGCTAGAAAAAGTAAGATGCGATATTTACCTGTTTAAGATCTTCATGTCCTGGAGAATCAGAAAAGCAGTAATGATGAAACAGACCCATCTTCTGACTAAGCAGGCAGTGAACGACATGGGAACGAGCATTTTGCCACTGAAGAAGCCGAGTTAAGCCACGTTTCAGTGATGCACCCAACTCAACTGACCAGTTATATGTGCTGAGAGTTAGCTATAAGAGAACATAAAGAAACAAAAGTATTAATGATACTGTACTAACAATGAGCACTGCTAAAGTCATGCAAGAAGCATCATTCCAACATCCAGACACTGCCAAGGGAAACTGCTTAGAATTAAATTCCAACTGAGGCACATTTCCCATGGAATTCTAAAGAAAAAGGTTACATCTGAAAAGCACAGAACCACAGTATCTACTAAAATAAACAACTTTACATTAAATGAAGTAAAAAGAAAATATTATTGTATGACATTCTACTCATATCAATAAGTAGTTATGGAAAAGATTTGTGCAGCACTATTCTTTCATTTTGGCCTTTTACTCATAGATATTAGTTGTTATATGGCCAATTTTTCAAGCTGCTGAAGGTTCCCCCTGGACAATGGTAATGCTGATCTCATGTTACTGGTTCTGCTCTCTATGTCAGTTGGTGCATGTTTAATATAAAGGAAGCATTATCCTGTGCTGCTGATAATTTGCCCACTAGCAGACTGTTACAGAACACAAACAATCCAACACTCTAAACAGGCAGTAACTATGAAATGCAATAATCAGAAAGTTCCAGCAATCGTAACCACTCAAATGCAAACAAGGGATGCTAGGAAGGTAACTACACTGTTAAAAAAGTCCCACACTAAAAGGCGCACTTTTGGGTTCCTATTACATTATCGAAAGATAACGTAATCGAATGCTCAGAACTTTGAAACGGACGCATTTCGAAGATCGCATTGTGGGATCGTAGTACAGTGAAGACTGGGATATTTTCCTTTTCCTCACTGTAGTGCAATTTCGGAGTTGGCATATATATTTAGCGGGGGTGTGGGGGCGCAGTCCCCCACAATAAAAGTTTCAATATGTAGCCGTTTCGAAGTTCTGAGCACTCGATTACGTTATCTTTCGATAACGTAATATGAATCCACACTTTTGAAGTGAGTATCACACACAATTGGAGAATGATTCTTGAGGACTAGTGCAGCAAATACAATTTACCTTTTTGTAAAATTACAGAGTCTGTAAAAATAATTTAGGATGACAGACATCTAATAAAGGAGTTCATGCTAAAATGCCCTACCAAACCCTCATCTGTTTCAAGAATGGGTAAGCAAACTTGCAGCATTTAAGTGTTTAATAAATGTGTTTACATATCACTAGACTGCAGCTTCACATATATATTGAATTGAATGTTCTTAAAATATACAGGAGAAGTAGCAGCTACTGTAAGAAGAAAATGGTAAAAAGGTGCCAGACACTTTTAGTTGTATAAATCAAAACACAAGATAATACAACAGGCAAACCATTCCAGCAAAGTTTTTTGGTGAGAGGCCTTGCTTTCAGTTCAGAAATGGAACACAGCCAACAATTTTTTTCTGATGCATTTTGTTCTTTCCAAGTAATTTCTGCACTGTCTGTAAATATCCATAACGTGTGGCAGTTCTCTCTTAATGTTTTGGAAAAAGAATGGCAAAGAAATAGTTGAGACAACTTTAGGCACGAAGGATGGACTGCTTTTCAAACTTAGACAGTACACAAGGCAGTGGTAAGACAGTATAGGGATTTAATACACACCTCATCCTCCAGCTCAGAAATTTTTGTTGTAGAACTTAAAGGGTTTTCCAGAGCAGGATGCCAGGGTGCAGAGAAATATATGGTTTAAATGGCCACAGATTCAGCCCTTCTACAATGAAGACAGAATCACCAAAAGGAAAAAGGCATGCTAATTTTAACATTTATAATGAGCATGTTCATAAGCAGCAGAGACCCTGTGGATGTGTTAATAGCTTCCATGAGGCCAAGAAGTGCCAGTGCATTAAAAACAGCAGCATAAAATGCATCCCCTTTTTATAGTATAATAAATATACAGTATTTGCACTGATGTGACTTATATATATATATATATATATAGAAACACTTTATAAGCTCGAAATCCTGTAATATCGAATTTCAGAATCTCAAGCCTATAAAGTCAAACGGACAGAAATCGCGAACCCAGAAATGTTGAATCTGAAATGTTGAACCCGTGGTACGGATAGCGAGCTAGGTAAGTGTTTGTTTTTTTAGGGTTTTGGGGAGGGTTTGTGTGTTTTTGAGTGTGTTGGGGAGTTTTACGTGTGGGTTAGTGTAGGTAGGTAAGAATGTGAGTGTGTTAGTGTTGGGGGTGGTGGTGTTTGCGTGTATGTGATGTGTGTTTGTGCATGGGGGCTGTGGAATGTCTGGTGCTGGGTTGTCTGTGTTATGGAGTGTGGTGTGACCTTGGAGTTAGTATATATTAGTAGGGGTGGTGTGGGGGGTGCAGGGGGGCTTACTCCTATGCATAAAGTAAGGGTAGGTGTGTGTGTTTGTTTAGTTGTGTGCGTGTGTGTTGTGTTGCTTTTTTTAGAGTGTCAGGAGGTATGGGTGTTTGTGTTTTTATGTGTTGTGTAGTGTGTGCTCTGCGTTTCCGCAGTTTTGTGGTTTCAGTGATATGGATTTTCAGCTTCATGGTCTCGAGATACTGAAATTCGATATTTCAGTATTTCGAGATTATGAAGGGAATATATATATATATATATATATATATATATATATTCACTATTATTTCTATTTTGGCATGTAACAATCATCTTCAGCATTACAAGATCCAACTATTTCAAGCATTACTTTTTTGTAACTTTCAGTTTTTACAGCCACCATGTACTCTACTAAAATTATATGAACTGTCCACATGTATAGATTTGTCTTACAAATTTGTCATAACTTGATTTTTCATGGGATTACTGTATGTTGGTCTGACGACACAGTTTCAGTTGTTTTTCATCTCAGTGAGACATTTCTGAGTGACATGTTTCTCCACCTCAAGATTGTCAAAAGAATGTTGTATATATCTCTCTACTCTAGTATGCTCTCTGGCAACATCCCTTTCTGCTTAGGTATATCTGCCTTAAAAAAAGATGCCATCTTCTCTACAAACAACAAAACATCCGGCTTCTTCTGTTTTATGGATTACTACTGTTTCACACTGTTGACCTTTCCACTAGCGCAGTTTCATTGAATGTCTATAATGTCTATAACAACAAAGTTTCTGCCTTTGATGATTCCTTTCCCACATTTCTCTGACTCTGCCTTGATTCTATACCTTCAGCAAAGAAGGTACACCAGATTGCTTTTTAACCTTCTCTCATTCAACAACTGAGCCATCATTAAGTCATTCAAGCCTATAGCACCTTTTTTGTATAATTCCAGTTCACATTCATAACTACTTATGGCATCCAGAACTTTTTTGGGTCTGACTTCATTTCCTAAGTAACTTACCAGGTAAAAATAGACAATATTAGAAATAATGACACAAAGATTGTTAATCTGGGATATATTGCAGTCACTGTCCATGACTTATTTAAATATATATATATATATATATATATATATATATATATATATATATATATATATATATTTCATGTTCATATTTTCATTATCTTACTGAGGGGATGTGGTGTAATATGTCAAAAGTGGAAGACAGAAGAATTCATTGTCAATGTCCTTTTATATCACACTATACCACATATATTGCTATTTGTTTGGTAGTGATTATGAGCACTTACATGAGTGCATGGATCGTGCTATCCCAAACAGATCCATGACGCTATCCTCCAAAAAAAGGAAGCCAATCTGGCGGTCCCCTGCCATAAACAAACTGTACAACAGAAGGAAGAAACTCTTGCAAAAGAGAGTAAAATCCCACGAGTGGAGGAGCTCCCTGGTCAGCTTCAGTAAGAAGCTGCGATCTCTGATAAAATCCTCCAAAGCTAGTTACGAAAATAAAATCACCACTGATTCTAAAGACAACCACAAAGCATTCTACAGCTATGTCAAGAATCCCAATGGCAACACTCAGATCTGCTCTGAGTTACAGCACAATGGCACTAAATATACAGACCCAACTGATATTGCCAACATCCTGGCAGATAGGTTCAGTGCTAACTTTACCCCCCTCTCACCCCCTAAAGAGCCCATATCTATACCGGAAGAATGCAAAGTTCCTGTAATCACGGCTGCACAGGTAAAAACCACATTCTCCAAAGCCAAGAACACAGCATCCATGGGACCAGACAACATCCCAGGCTGCGTTCTACACGAACTACAGAACAAACTGGCACCCCACCTAAGTACCATGTTCAGTCATAGCCTCACTTCAGGCTTTGTGCCTGCTGAATGGCGCACAGCAATGGTTATCCCACTCCACAAGGGGGGAGCCACCACAGACCCCGGGAACTACCGCCCCATTAGACTGACGAGCCTGGTCTGCAAGGCCATGGAATGTATCATCATGGAACTTATAAGCAAAGACATTGGTAATCTCCAAACTATTGATCCCACCCAGTTCGGGTTTGTAAAAGGCAGATCATGTCTCCTAAACTGATAAGACTTTTTTGAAGCAGTCACCAAAGTCGGAGACAAGGGTAAGGTGGTTCACACAGCCTATCTAGATCTTGCCAAGGCTTTTGATACCATCCCCAACTCTGGAATTATAGATAAACTCACTAAACTAGGTATAAATCCCTATGTCACAAGATGGGTTGCCAACTGGCTCAATGACAGAACCCACACTGTGAAAGTAGCAGATTCCAAATCCAACTTCAGACCAGTGACAAGTGGAGTACCACATGGTTCATTCCTGGGTCCTCTCCTGTTTGGTATCTACTTCTCTGAAGTTCAGGCTAACACAGAAGGTATTTGGCTAATAAAGTTTGCAGATGACTGCAAACTAGGAGCCATAATCTAAACTCCTAATGATGTGGACATCCTACAAAAGGGCCTCACTGAGACAGATGCCTAGTGTCAAAGCCATGGCCTCAAGCTCAATGCCAAAAAGTGCAGTGTCATCCCTTTGGTAGAAACTCTGTACCCATGAACTACAACATAGGTGGTAGTATACTTAACAGCGAAAGTGTGATAAGAGACCTTGGGACACAGGTGGACAGTAATCTCTCCTTTGATAATCACATCGCCACAGTAGTCAGGAAATCCTTCTACGTGGCATACCTCATCACAAAAGGTTTCTCATCCAGAAAAAAAGAGGTCATTGTTCCCCTCTACCCATCACTCATTAGACCCATTATAGAGTACAACGCCCCTTTTGGTATGCACCTCACAAGACATCTACAACAACTGGAAAGGCCACAGAAATACCTCACAAAGAGGATTACTGGCCTCAAACAGATGCCCTACGCAGACTGTCTAAAAAAACTCCATCTTTACTCCGTCGCATATCGCCTACTCAGAGGTGATCTCTGCCTAACATACAAAGCTATGTCAAACCCAGAGCTGTTGGACATGCTGCACTTAAAGAAATCCCAGTCCCTCTGAGCTACATGCTCTAGGGACCTAAACCTTGTCACCACAATAAACAGAACATGCCGGAGGGATAGATTCCTGTCCCAGAGACTTCCCATACTCTGGAATAAACTACCTATTTATATCAAACAAAGCTCCTCATTAGCACTCTTCAAGAAAAATCTTGATGATTGGATGGGAAATAGGAAATTCACCCCGGGGATCACCTCTGTGGCTCTGCTCGACAGTGGCACAGGAAAATAATTTTCTTGGATAAAAAGGGTACCTTTTTGGCTGGGCTTGTATAGGCCCCAGGGCAGATAGCCTAGTACCTACCGATGAATCTATGAAAATAAACAAAATTTCCATATGTACTTAATACTTCAAAAAACAAGAGACTTACAAACTGTTGCATGATGTCAGGTGAAACCTTAGAAGTTGTCGAAAAAAGTTGCCTTTCAAATTTCCACTGTAAGTTGCACATCTTGAGAAGTATTCAGTGTTATTTACTCTCCTCATTATACAATTAAGCATATGTTTTCATGTTTCTGTAAATATCTCAATAAACATGCACTCACAGAAAAAATTATTGTCATGTGGAAGATAATCTCTGGTTAACAAAAATGTTCTAACACTGTATGTCTAGATTATAAGTTTCTAAGGTATGATAATTGTTTGTGGAAGTTTAGCAAAAAAATAAAATTCTGAGTTTGTGTGCAGTATGGTATTTAGGGAAAATACTACGAATACAATGAATGCACTGACTACTGTCACTGCAAAGAATACTCCTTAGTGATAGCACTGCAATTTGTACAGTTTTAATAGTTTTCATTTGTTCACAAAATATTTACTTTTGTTTATCTTATCCTTTTTCAAGTTTATTTTTTAGAAAATGCTCTGGAATGCAAGATGTGTGTAGGCTGCTACAGTGGTGTGACATTCCATACCACTTAGGTGTGAAGGACTTAAAATTATTCTCCACAATGATGTATTACTAGATTCAAAACCTGAAAGATGACAACCCCTGCAGCTACTTCTAATGTTTCTGTATGATCATCTACTGTCTAAATAATTCCCTCTATGAGTAACCTCCCCATTTGTGAAACCTTTTAAATTCTGTGGACCACTGTCAGGTTTGCCTTGTCTTGAAAATACAGATTCTAGTGCACTTACTACATGGATAGATGCAGTTTTTGTCATTTATAAAATGGCAGTGTACTTGGAATAATAATAAATCTACATTAAATTCACTACTTCTTCTAAATCAACATACTTGTGACCACTCTGTTTCGTGGTCCACCTAGTAGTAGTATGTATCTATGTACAGTGGATATAAAAAGTTTACACACCCCTGTTAAAATGCCAGGTTTTTGTGATATAAAAAAATGAGACCACAATACATCCTTTCAAAACTTTTCCCACCTTTAATATGACCTATAACATGTACAGTTCGATTGAAAAACAAACAAATCTGTTAGGGGAAAAATATAAAAAATAAAAAATGTACAATAAGCTGGTTGCATAAGTGTGCAACAACTAACAACTAAAACACATCTACATCCTTACTAACAAAATTCTCAACTACTTTCAGATAGCAGATTTGGAGCAAACAAATGCCATGTCCTCTCAATGAACAAATCTTACTGTAAACACCAACTACTTCTTTGTACTTTCAAAAAACAAATATAGTCCACGCCTTCCCATTTCCTTGAAATAACAAAAGCTCAATTTTCTCTGTCTGCTCTACACTCTTAATACTTTTTTTTGAGGGTTTACTATTGGCATTCCGAATCTGCTTTGGTCGACCGTTTAGGAATGCCGACCCGAAATGCTGAATCTGGAATGCCAAAAAGTAAACCAAGGTAAAAATAAATACATCGACAACTGTGGTTCGATGTATTCAACACAGCAGGAGGTGACATCAGTCACCCATGCTATGCACATTAATATACCAATAAACTCTACAGTCAATGGTCTGTTAATGTTACTATTTTGCAGGGGGGCTGTGCCCCCCTGCACCCCCACACCCCCTGCACATCAAATATACCAACTCCGAGATTGCACTACAGTGAGGAAATGGGCTAATTCCCTGTTCCCCACTGAACCGCGATCTCCCAGCATGTCGAATCAGAAATGATCGAGTGTAACACATCACTTGATCATTAGAAATCGATCATGTTTTGTTCGTGTAACTGCCATTTTGAAAACAGTGATTCGAGCATGTCTCTCTTGATATCCTGCAATTCGTGAAAGTAACAGTAAACCTTTTTTGAAATATTTCTTCTTCTTGAGAAGCTTTATGCTCAGCTAGTCTTTCATTCATTTCAATCCATGACTTCTGCAGTTTTATCAGTTCATCTGAGTGTTTTTTTAATCTTCTTGTCATCTGTTCTGTTAACATTCTCTGTTTCTTACAATTTATATCGAAAATTACTGGGGAAGCACCTTTCGTATGAAATTACATGTAAGGAATAATTGACATGGTTTTACAGCTTTACACCTAGCTGCATGTAAATTGTCATGATGTGTATCAGTCATTATTCAATATTTAATGCATTAGACAATATTAATCTTACAATATGATAAGAAACAAATAATGAGAAATTTACAAAAAATGTGAAACACTTCTAGCTAATGGAAATCACAATGAAACAAATGCATTTCTATCAAAAACAAACTGGGACTAAATCTTTAACAACTAACACACATCATCTCACGATGCTTTTCAAATTCCTATATCAAAAACTGCATTCAACATTTCTAGTACATAAGTATACAGAAACATCTGAAAGATAATCCCCTCTGCTGAATCAAAAGCAACTCTATATAATCAGAAAAATAAGTTATACATTAGTTTCAGAAGTAAACATAACCTTGCAAACAAATCACACTTAAAAAAAATCCCTGAAAACTCGTTCTAAGCTGAGTAAATCAGTTAAATCCAATTATTAAACTAACATCAAAAGATGGAGAACACCAAGATGTTCCTTAATTCAGAGGATTAAAGGAATACAATGCATTTTCCGTACATAATGTAATATCTCAAACAGAGACAATAAAATGGATAAATTCTTTACCAATTAAAAAAAAGCAAACATCAGGATAAAAGTATTACACCTCTGGCAATCAGAAATTATTCTCTCTTTATTATTTAGATAATTACAGCAATAAAAAAGAATAGTGGCATTAGGCAACTAGATGATTCCAGATAGTTTACAGGGGATAATCTCCTGAAGCTGTTAAAATTATTCTTACATGTAAACTTCTTAAAACGAGGTATGTTTTGGTTGTTTAGTGGAAGGTTACAGTTATTATACCTACATTTTTATGAAGTGCTACATCAGATCCGAGGCAATAATCAGCCTAATCTGAATCACCTGTAAACTTGAGCAGTTAATGAATCAGATTACTTTATAAGACAGTGGTGAACTCTGACTATAACATTCACAAAAGTACAGATATCCTAAACTTGGTATCATTCTTCAAGGAGTGAAAACTGCACTTGGTGTGACTTATCTACACATGAAGCAAACCAAGACCTCATCACATTGCTTGACAAAATTAAAAATACTACAGATAAAGTCATTCAGCTAAATGATAACAATTATTCAGTTCACTGCATTAACAATTGTCAGTGGGAAAGAACAGAAGGCAATAAAGAAGATACTGAGTTTCTTAGGAGACTGTGTAACTATCACTTTGGCTTCTTTTCTCTGACATGCTCCTATAAGTAAAGAAAGTGCAACTCTGTAAGACACCTACTGAAACAGTACATATTTGCCAGGTTCAGTTTTCCATGAGTTGTCTTATTCTTCACAATGAGGATGAACTCTTGTCTGGTACCTACTTCGGAATATATCTACACAGATATGTGAGGCGGACGACCTGCTTTTGGTCTAACAGCTCGTTTGCCGACAACTATTTAATCAACCACATTTGGTCAATACATGCAGATGGTCAACAGGTGTGTGAAATTAATAATCCTTGGCTATGGGAATATCCCCTTTCCCTATGGAATGTGCAGTCTTGGGAGTTAGTATACATAGTTATCAGTGGGTCTGGGGAGGCGCAGCCCCTCCCAATATGGCAGATGCAGGAAGTCTTGTCTCCCTGCAAAAACTAGTGTTTTTTTTATGTGCTGAGGTTCTTTCATAGCAAATGTATGTTAAGGTCTCAGTGTTTGGTTTGTCAACCTTTTGCGATTGACTTATGGAGGATGACATATGGGAAACTCTATTGAAGTGAGTTGATATATATATATATATATATATATTCTTCTTCTTTCGGATTTTCCCGGTTAGAGGTTGCCACAGCGGATCATCTGTCCACTCATGATTGGCAGTGGAGTTTGTACTGTGTCGAGTTGCCAGCCTGGCACCCAACCTTCCACGGAAGGCAGGCACACACACACACACACACACACACACACACACACACACACACAAACACTCACACCTAGGGCCAATGTAGAGTGTCCAATCCACCTACTGCATGTCTTTGGAATGTGGGAGGAAACCGGAGCACCCGGAGGAAACCCACGCAACTGCAGGGAGGACATGCAGACTCTGCACAAAAGGCACCCCAGCCGAGAATCGAACCGGAGAACCTCTTGCTGTGAGGCAGCAATGCTAACCGCTGCACCACCGTGGCCGCCCCGTATATCTATATATATATAGATATAGATATATATATATATATACATATATATATAGATATATATATATATATACATATATATATATATATATATATATGAGTGTGTGTGTATACACAAATATATACATACATATGTATATATTACATGCATAAAGACACATACACATCCCTGTCGTATGCACTTTACCTGTTTTTTTAACCATTGTAAACCATCATAAATAAATGTGTCTACAGTAGTGTGTAGTAGTAAAAACAGAAGTATCTAGCAAAGCTAAACTGTGACAATCCAAAAGAAAAACTGGTAAACACAATATAGAAAAAGTTAAAAACTATACACAACAACAACCTTAGTGAGACCTATGAGCTGCTACCAACTTGCTTCCTGCTGACCAAGGTTTAAAACCCTCAGCCTCCATTTGCCTGTTATGTGACTGTCAGCAAGTCTAACCGCAAAGTACTCTGGAGCAATTGGGAAACTGGGCTAGGCTATTCTACTCCTGGACTGCATGCTTAATAACTACTTATAAAACTATTTGTAGCTTTGCACAAAGAACTAGGAGAATGTGAGATTAACTGTACCTTAGGGCAATAAAAAATTGTCCCTTTGTAATAGCATATTGCTAAGAAAAATCTGTCAGAACTGCTTGAATCTCTCTGCACTTGTCTTGACTAAGAAATAATTAAATTTTTACTTGTTGCATGACCGTTCCTAAAAAGGTTACTGATATAAGAAGTATCAGGGATGATTTCTTGTAGCTCAAGAGAAACCTGACTAAACATTACTTAACCTCCTTTCTCTTCCCCTTTTCCCCAGCCTCCTGGGATACTGCCCAACAGTTTTTAATTATTATAAGCTAACTCTAACACTATTTATTCCAGCCTACTCTCTTTCTCCCTCCTTGACTAAGTGATTGTTAAATTGTTTTTCAGATATTGTATAAAATTGCGATGATTGTACCAGATAATTCATGGCTTGTTGTTGCTTTAACCTATACCAAGACTCTGTTACATTGATCCCACTAATAACTTTTACTCTCTTTACAAACATTTTTTGCTTATAATGTATCTTAAGCTTGTTTTTTTTTTAACTACTGTATATAGTAATCTTCTCATACTTGGAGCTTTTCTCCCCGGGCCTCTACTGAAAATGGATATGTATCCAACTAGACTAGCCCGGTCAACAAATATAAAATAAATAAATAAACATTACCTCCACAGAATTTACCTTACATGATGTAATCAGCATTACCTTCAGTCCCTTGTTTCTTCTATTATAAGCCAAATGTCTAGAAAAGGGAAATGGCTGTTTTGCGTTTTTGCAGCACACCGTTTAGTAAACACTCTGGAGCCTAGGGAAAGTTCAAATGGCAGAGATGAAAAATGATATAATCACCTATGTGAAACTTGAGGTATTTTATATCAGATGGCCTTACTGGGTTGTGATGGTACTGAACATAACCAATGCTTCTTGTAAGAAACCTTTCCTATGAAGTACAGCAGTATTTTCAATCACATCTGTAAAACACGTTTATGGTTATAAACATGTTCAGGTTTGACAAAATTAGGACTGCTGGAACCTGGAGCGATCTAGAACAAAAACCTTAACCTGCATGACAGGAAAATGACCAGTGTAATGCCTTCCAAAACTAGCTAATTCACAGGTTCATAGCTGTGTACTAGGCTAATGGCCCTGGAGCCTTTACAAGCCTAGATCATAGGATTAGCCTGGCATCATGCCACCCAACCTTAGTTCCCAGTGCCTCTGTCGAACAGAGTGACCCCTGGGGTGAATTTTCTATTTCCCATCCACTCATCAAGATTTCTCTTGAAGAGGACCAGTGAGGTGCTCTGCTTGACATGTATGGGAAGTCTATTCCATAGCATGGGCAGTCTCTGGGTTATGAACCTGTCCCTCCAGCATGTTCTGTTGATTGTGGTAATGAGGTTGAAGTCTCTGGAGGGTGTGGTGCGGTGGGATTGGGATTTCTTTAGATGTAGCATTTCTAACAGAGCTGGGTCAGACATGTCTTTGTAAATCAAGCAGAGATCGCCTCTAAGTAGGCAATATGAGACAGATAATATTTTTTTGAGTCTGTCCATATAGGACAAGTCTTTAAGGCCTAGGATCCTCTTTGTGAGGTACTTTTGCAGCCTCTCCAGTTGTTGCAGGTGTCTAGTGAGGTACATGCCAAATGGGGCATTGTATACAATTACTGGCCTAATGAGGGAAGAGTAGAGGGAGACAATGACCTCTTTCTTCCTGGATGCAAAACCCTTAGTAATGATGTGCCACACAGAAGGACTTTCTGACCACAGTGTCAATGTGGTGGTCAAAACAGAGGATGCTGTCAACCTGTGTTCCCAGATCTCTTATAACGCCTTCTGTGTTCAATGGACTATCATCAATGTGGTAATTCAAGGGAACCGGGTTTTTCCCAAAGGGGATGAAGACACATTTTTTGGCATTGAGTTTAAGGCCATGGTTCTGGCACCAGACGTTGGTCTTATTAAGGCCTTTCTGTAGGATGTCAGCATCACTTGGGGAGTTAATAGGTCCCAACTTGCAATCATCTGCGAACTTTGTCAGCCAGAGTCCCTTCGTGTTGGCCTGGGCTTCAGAGAAGTAGATAACAAACAGGAGAGGACCCAGGACCGAACCCTGTGGGACTCCACTCGTGACTGGTCGGCAGTCTGACTTGGAGTCAGCTACTTTCACACTGTGGGTTCTATCTGTGAGCCAGTTTGCAACCCACCTAGTGATATAGGGGTTGATGCCTAGCTTAGTAAGTTTTTCTATGTTTCCTGAGTGGGGAACGGTATCAAAGGCCTTGGCCAGGTCAAGGTAGACTGTATGAACCACCTTACCTTCATCCACAGCTCTGGTGACTGACTCAAAGAAGTCAACCAAGTTGAGCAGGCATGATCTACCCTTCACAAAATCAAACTGTGTAGGATCCAGAGTTTGGAGATTCCCTATATCCTTGTTTATTAGTTCCATGATGATGTGTTCCATAGCTTTGCATATCAGACTCGTCAGGCTAATGGGGCGACAGTTCTCGGGGTCTGTAGTTGCTCCTCCTTTGTGGAGAGGGATGACTGTAGCAGTGCGCCATTTGGTAGGGACCAAGCCTGAGGTGAGGCTGTGATTGAACAGGGCACACAGGTGAGGTGCCAGTTCACTCTGTAGCTCATGTACAACACAGCCAGGGATACTGTCAGGTCCCATAGAAGCTGTATTCTTGGCCTTGGACAGTGCTGTTTTAACCTCTGCAGCAGTAATACTGGGTGCCTGGCAGTCTACTGGTATTGTGACTGGTCATTTGGGGAAGGAGAGAGGGGTAAAGTTAGCACTGAATTTGTTCGCCAGTATATTTGTAATATCTGTTGGCTCGGTATAGCAGATATCATTGTGCAGTAGCAAGACCGGTATATCTGATACCATAATGTTTGTGGAATAAACTACATCTGTGGTTTCTAAATAAAGTATATTCCACATATTTCTGTGCATATGTGGTTTCTACATAAAGCTTATTGCACATATTTCTGAAATACTCATATACTGATAGCCATTTTCTTCCATGATGTCAGAGAACTTTGAAAGCCATCGCCTGGAAAAGTGAGTAAGGGAAAGAGAAGAATAAAAGTGTAGCCATTTTTGAGGATCTCTGATTACATCTGACTCTTCTTCCTAAATTTGTGGTAGAAGCGTTTTTCTTCCTGTACACTCTCTCTTTCCACAAGGCTGATGATACAGTGTTTTTCCTGTGAAATCTTACATAAATATGGATATAGGCATATGAAAATTTCCACAGAAACTGTAGGCAAGTGGGCTAGGTTCATAGGTTTATAGGTAAGTATCGGTTACCTGCCCTTGTGGGCCATTTTAAGCTTGGCCAATTTCCCTTTCAAAAGAGAGACTCAAACAAAGTCCCTTTTGTTTGTGAGGTAAGCACCTTAACCATTATACCAACCCCTAACCCCTTTTTATGTTCACACAAACAGCACCCTCTCTGGATTTGAACCCCAGGACAACAGGACTTTCCCAACACACATTTGAGATTATTATCAGCATGTACCACAGACACATATATAAAATATATACATGGTTTACTATCATAAGTTCAAAGTTCAAAATGTAAAGATATCAAAACAGCAGTTCACTTGAGCGATGTGCGGAATATTAATTAGGTCAAAATGTTGCAAAAGACACTGGTTCG